>NC_080670.1:9328178-9359530 GCF_030247195.1 Topomyia yanbarensis | reverse complement strand
TTTCGGCGAAATATAAGGGACACCCTCCTATACCCAAGAGCTACTAGAACTTCTGACTGAGCAATAAAAGACAAGAACAAACCAGTTTGTTACACTCAGTAGGTCTCTGTGCCGAAGCCTATATGGAATCTCGTTTCACATCGCGCCCCCGATAGGGGAAACGGGTTCGTGATGGTAGAAGCCAGCAAGGGGCCCTTCGTAGCGCGCAGCACACGTTCGTGAGAAACTAGGTCAGCATGGAGTAATGGCGTTTTTTTTGTTGCTGCTGATGCTGGTAGTTTCTTACTCACAACACCGAGGGTCGACAGACAGGACGGGGCCCTTGTTCAAAACCGGCTTCGACTTCGGAAAAGTGCTCCTACAAATGATGGACCTGCACTAAGTCGGTCTTGCTAAACAGCGTGTCCCAGCGTGTAGAATCTATCGCCCGAGGAAGGCTCGTCCTGTTCGTTTATAGAGCGTGGAGAACTTGGTAAGGAGAGTTGCTTCGGCACTGGCACGCATCACTTAATCCATTGGAGTCCTTCGAATAGAGCCGCCAGCCGAGCGTAGATATAATTGGTGAGCGCACTAGTGAAAAAGCAGAACCGTAATTTATTGCCACAAACGGACAGAAACAGCTTGGATGGGGAATAGCCCAATCCATACACACACACAAACTCGACGGTAGAAAAATAGTGGATTCAGCTAGGCGGGAGTGATTCATGACTAACTGTGTTTTGCTAGTTATTGGCCTCCGGCATGCCCCCTGTCTCCCACGCATTTTCTACCGAGCGGGGCAAGAATTTCATACGAATGGATCTGCCAGTTCTTTGTGTGAGATAAATACTAATTGGAAATGGGTGTTGCTCGGATATGATTTACTGTCCAGAGGTGTACGTTTCTTGAAACTCGTGCATTTCCGGAGACAAGAAAAGATGGACAACGCTTTTAACCTAATTCCGAGTTTACAATATTTGATGAGTATCAGTGCAGGATTTCGAAACTTGACAGTGTAGCTCTGAACGTTTCAAAAGGCTTCAGGTGTCACAAGCCCAATTTGTGAACCTGACGTATTTCGGCCCCAACGATATTTCAAGTCTAACAAATCGTTTAAAAGCTCAGGTTGTGAAATCTTAGCTGGCAAGAAATTAGCTTTTTGACCGAGGTACACAGTACGCTAACTGTTCTTTACTCTTTCTGACGGGGTCACGCCCAATTCTCTACACTACCGAATAGGAACGAATCTTTTTATCTTGATTTTACTCCCGCATCAACTAGCCCCTCTTGACCGGTTTGGTTGATTGCCATATAATCGGATTGTTTTCGTTGAAACCAGCCGTGTGTGGCCCGCGGGTTGCGTTTTTTTCGTTTTCTTTCAGTCGTGAGATGAATAGTAAAAATTTGTTTTTTTCTTTACTGCATTTTTTCTGTCTCGTCGTGGCTTACCTGTCCCATTCGAACGGCTGATTCCGTCGACTGACTGACTGTTGACTGACAGGCTCGGTGTACTACCTACCAGATTGTGACGCAGACAGATGCCCAGACAGCCATTTCCTTGAATTTACGTTCAGCGAAAGCCATTGCAAGTAACTAATCAAGTTTTCTCTCTCTGTTTTATTTTCAGGTAATGATCAGACTGCGTGAAGTGTTTTTCTTTTATGGTTGGTACCAGCTTACCAGGGGTACTGATTCGGTGTAAGTTGCGACGGAACTTTCTCCCACTTTGGTTTTTGCAGTCATAGGGCCACATTCGAAATCAATCTTGGCGCGGCGTGGATGCACGTGAGACGGTACAATGGCCAAGTGGTTTTTAAGCACCCAGCTCCAGGTGTTACCATGAATTAAACATTTATAGATAGATAAAAGACATACGAAAGGCTCACGGGTAGCACATCCGGAGCCTAAATCCACCTTGACTGACCCATACCCCATGATACTTGCCAAATTCCCAGCTTCTTCTGACGAAAAATACCAATGGATATTACCTTCTAATGCGAAAGCTAATAATATCTGCCCGAAATGGAGCAATGTAAAGGGACCCAAACGAAAGTTATTTGGTACAATTTTTCAGATACAGCATTCGGGAGCACCTGTATTTTCCCCAGGAAATACGGAGAGTAGTCTCTACGCTTTGTCTTCATTGATCTTAGGCTATCTGTAACAATGACCTAATTGTCTGTGAGCAAATTGTCAATGATCCCGGCTAACTTTGCTGAGTAAACTGCGGAAGCCAAGTATCTGACAAAAAATTGGTTGTTTCGACCCAAGTGTCGAGACGAGACAAGATTACGGGTAAGTATTTTAACCAGCCGATGCGAGTTGTGATCGGAGACTGGTTTTTGGATGACAATGACCTTCACTTGGTTCCAATCAGGAGGGACAATTCTACCCTAAAATAACTTGTTGAATTAATCCAATATTCTTCACCTAGTTGTATTTGACTCTGTCTAGCTCTACGGCTTTATTGTTACATTCATCCTTTGACGAACCGGCGCCAGTATCCACGTTTCTTAGCTTTCATCAATCATTCCACATGCTTTTCCAACGTCACCTATTTTCAATAATTTTTGGACGATCCGACGTCCGAAAAGTCCTTGCACTGTCCCACTATCCGGTACTCGTTTCGCTTGAGCTTAATTTGCGGCGTCGATTAATTAAGCCTTCCAAAAACCGTATACCCCTGGAAGCACTGAAAATTCCTGCTCGTTTCTAAGATTTCCGAATCCATTTGAAGCCTTGAGTTATTATAATTGGTGGCCTATCAAGGGACAACCTGGGATCTTTACGAGGTAGCTCAAGAAATGGTTTTACCTCTTTCGAAAAGTCCTAGGCACAATAGACGATGTACCTTCAATAGGATCGTCAAGGTCGTGCTTTACATTGAACAAGGACTCGTAAAAATTAAAAGTGGTGGGTGATACTTCACTTTTCCTCGCGTATTTTTTTAATGTGGAACATGTCTTCTCACAGTAAGAACACTTAGTCTATTGCAAGAATTATTCTCACAATTCTCTCCGCATTTTCCGCACCGTCCCTTATTGTTATAATAGGTAGCCGTTTGTTCCAATTGTTTACAACGCAGGCAATTCATGGAACGCAGTATAAAAAGAAGAATAGGTAGACGAACACGCTCCAAAAGGACGTAATTTGGCAAACTGCCCCGGCGAAGATCACCCGGCACGAGATGGATAATCATCAGTCTCATTTCGGGCTATCTTTCTTATCCTTGGCGATCTTTGCTAAATGCAATTGCTTGTAATTCAGAATTTTCTCTGACTGGTAAGGGATTTTTGAAAATCTCAACGACATTCTTTAGTAGATCTTCGCATATCAGCTCCGTTTCGGTGATCACTCCATCAATCTCTACTGCCCTTGCGGAGACGAAGACACAGCCAGCGCTGCGTAAAATATACCGGCAGCAAGCAATCTAATTTGCCTGCCTAAGGAACTGACAGTCACATTCAGTTTACCCGACGCGATGCCATTTTGCGGGATGTCGTGAAAATATTGAATGGCATTGGTTCCGTTCGAAAGAAGACTACGAAAGAACCGGTCAATCGGAAGGCATTCAGTTTATCGACCATGGTTTCGCCAAATACGCTATCGCTGATTCTGTGAAACGGTTGCCAAGCCCGTTAACAAAGGGACAACTGTCTGCTATTGTTCAGCGGCTTTTGTTTTTCACACAGTCTGTAGATTTGTACTAGCGATAGAATCCACTGCATGAGTTAATAGAAAACAATACATAATAGTAAAATAAAAATTGGATGTCCTCCGTCGAGAGCTAACACGATTCTGTTAGAACCTCCTCTTCGAAGTTCTTTGAATTTCCTTTGTAATTGGTAGAACATTACTGAATGTCAACTAAATTCCTTAAAGAGCCATTTAAATTCCGCAAGTTTGCAAGACTTTGCTGAATTTTAGATTTACATGAATTTCAAGAGAACCCAACCATCTAGAAAATTGGAAATCGCGTTTTATACTGTGTGCCTAATGAAAACAACTTGGTTTATCAAACTCCAGACTAAAAGCATTACGCTATATCACTCAATCGGAAAAAAATCGGGTGAAAACAACTATAATTTAGTAAATATTGGCTTGTATTTCGACTTCGTCTCATCAGTATCTGGTACCGACTTGCTAACAAGATATACGTTAAACCCAAATTCGTAGCCCTTCACTTATCTTTTTACAACAAATAAATAGTACAATAAACATTTTTAACGTATGTCGATCTAATTTCTCTCAAGCAATTTACCAGAGTGTGAGGGGATAATTTCCCCCGGTGATGGAACATTTTCAGCATCAGCTGACATGGCCTGAATGGTCATTCAGTCCGCTTTCTTAGCTATCGCTTCCGTCCATATTAAGTTCTTTTTGTAAGCAGTACAAACAAGCCTTCACCTTATGTCGATATAACGCCACTGCACGAGAGTCCGTCCGTTCCGTGCGAAACTGCATATCGTAAAATATATTGAATTCAGCGCCTTATCGCATTTAAAAAATGTTTTATCGCAGTTCTCTCTTTGAACAAAATATTTTCTGACGTTCGGAAAATGTCTCTCTATTTGTAGTTTAAAGAATTTCGGAGGGATTTGCAGAATATCACAAAGTTTTTGCAATTTTGTTGAAATTCGAAGAGTTTTCTTAAAAATCGTAGAAATCCCCTTAAGTTTGTAGAACTTTTCAGAGTTCTGAAAATTTCAAAGATTACCCTCAAGGTCGTAAGATTTTCTGTAAGTTCGTTGAACATTTCTGAAGATGGTGACAAGATGCACATTTATTTCTGTTTTTTTTCCTTCAAACCTCTGCCAGTTACCATTTAAACAACACTTAAATATATACCATCAATAGTTACATAGTTAACTTATCTTCCATTTTTCTGTATTTGAAAACACACTTGGTGATTATGTTTAGAACTGATAATACTGACTTTCGTCGTACTTATGTGTCTTACACCGAAGAATTTTTTTTTGTTGCTCTACTGCTATCAGTTCATATCGTTCTCAGTTCTGGAGGGTAGCTGCTGCAAACTTTCGGCTCCTAGCCTTATTTTCCTTGTTTGTCGATATTCGGTACTGCACGTTGAATTGGTTGAATTTACCTGAACCACAAACGGTGACCCGCGAGAGGTAAAACTAGGCACAACATCTGATCGCGAGTATCAAGGCAGTAATCAAGATGATGATACGAACGCAAACGACAGCGAGAGAGACATGGACGATCTCGAATATGTTGTTGGCGCGAAAACGAATATTTTCCCGCCCCGAAAAAAAGATCTCCGCTCGTAATGGTAAGTTGCGCACACGGGATTCTATGAGGCTTTTTTACCACAATATTCCTTTAAATGGTCGCAGTGGAAATCAAGGCTCTGCAGCTTATAAAAAAATGAGGCTTAGTAAATGTAATTGTGGTTTTTATTTTTTACATCTTGTAAATATATAAAAGACCCACGGCTAGTCTAAGCCAACGGATTGAGTCGTGGCAAATAAACTAAATAAAAAGAACTCTTCTTCCGTGGCTTGTGCATCGCTCTACTGATGAATTTCTCATTTGAGTTCTGTTATTACCGGATATATTTTTGAAGATGACATTCTGATTTTCGTCAAGATATTGTGAAGTTACCGACAAACTTTAGCTCTGGTCCTGAATTTTATTCAGTTGGAGTGCAGTTTTATAAATAAGAACAATTTTATAAAAAAAATAACATCAAACAGACTAATAGTTGTTTTCGGGGTTTTCGCGATAAATTTCACAATTATAAAATCAGAAACAGAAATTAAAGATTTCTTTTTTTTCCATGCAGAATGAAAAGTTGAGCTTTATTAAACATCAATAATAATCACTCATTATATATTAAGCCAGTCATAACATTTTGTATCAACTCGACCATACCAATAGTATATAAAACGTTCCAAGCACATTATTTATAATAAAAACATGCACTGCAAAACAAAACATAACAGAGATTGTGTGATGTTTATCGCCCAGTGGCATGTCCGATTAAGCTTACAGTCACCAGTCGTTGTTTGTAAACATTGCGGTTTATTGTTCCGTTTCATCAGTGCAACGGTGGTGCGTGCGGCGCACGTTGATGAAAACCAACGGGAACTGCTGCACTGGTTATCATATCCACTATAACGCTGATTTCAAAATAAACTGGATAAAAAATAAAAACAATTTTTTCTAGAATTGAATAATTCAATATAGAATTCGATGTTTTGTTAGTTGGTGAATTAATATCCAATTTGGCATACCGTGGATGGTAGAATTTACGTTCAATCGAAACTAGTAACTGGAAAGGTGAAGCTATCGATCAAATCTGTCAACGTCACACACGGCAAAAGTCTTTCTGTTACCGGTGTTTAAAGAGTGATAAAAAAACGACATATGCAGAGCGTATGCCAAGCATCACCGATCAATAAAACGATGACAAAACAAATAGCCGCTAATAGCCAACGATAAATAAGTATTAAAAGTTGGATCCTATATCGCGCATATATCACGAACCTTCGTAGCAGAAGCGACCTGCGACCGTGACAGTTCGAGCTCATAGTCAAAGTATCGATTGGTGCAGTGTTATGTGGCGAGATTTACTATAACTGTATAGCTCATTGAGAGAGACCACTCTGATGAAGGTATGGTTTATAAAATAATATAAAATTACGAGCTGTTTGGTTTCAAGTAAAATTTCCAGTCTACATTGAGGACGTAGTTAATCCAATCCAGAGCTACACAAAGAAGCAACATAAGATCTTTGATTTCCCTACATTACATTAAGGATCTCAAATTTTTATTTCAGAACCAGTTTATGGCTGGCTAATAATTAATCAATCGTTGCTACTGCGAAGTCAAACCACAAATGCTCGCCGGATTCACGCTTGACTAACTCGAGTCGATTGATGAAATAATACTAATAACCAAGGGAGTGGGTTTAATTTATTCTTGTGGGAAACGTAGAAGCTCAATAATTCCAATTCAAGAAATCATTTATGAGTGTGAAAAATATTTAAAGTAAAGCCCTGGTAGTATGTATATTTCAATACGAAATTTGAGCTTTTATTTCGACAGATTTTAAATCAGGTTTTATAAGTACAAAATAGTGAGGGGTTTAATTTATTAGTCCTACTGCTATTAAAAATGCTTCCTGGTTTGGGTTTCTAACATTTGACACCTCACTTATTTCATCAGCGCCTTACCTAGGTCAGAATAGTAGTTACCTGGTATTGGTTATGAATAAACAAAATTATTCATCTATGGCCATACAAAAAAATAAGCCACGGTTTTTACTATCATAAGGAATTAACAGCATACTAATATGAACCATATATTATGGAGACAGTTTATTCAATTAAAAGCAATTTTTTAAGGTTTCCGTTCAATTTGAACTGAGAAACCATTTCAAAATATGTACCAATCCCACAACGAAATACGCGGCATTGACAGCCACCAACAAAAAACCGCCTCTCAAATCAGTGCACCTCATGTTGGAACTAGTGCACATACCTGCGCATAAATTAGCATAGCAAAATTGCGTAACATCGTGTACTCCACTGACTGGTAGAAACACGACTGCCGGTTGTTGTGCCGCGCTGCCACCACCGCAAACCTGCTAACCCCAGTGTGATTCGTTGCCGCGCGGAATGGTAAAAAATAAACAATGGCACGAAACCACCCACCATCCAACCAGCCAGCCAGTCAGTCAACCGACGGACCGTATAGAATAGTGCTACCAGGCAACTCTGCGCCGACCCGAGCCACCTATTACAGGTTTGTACAAGCCAGGTCCATTCAAGCGAAAAAGCCGTGTTCGCTATGCAAAAGAGCTTCCCTCACACACACACACACACACACACACACACACACACACACACACACACCGACATACGCATGTAAAGGAACACCCTTTTGTAATCGAATCATATCCGTTTGTATTGTTTACATTACTCATTCGCGGTGAGGCCGAAACATCACATGCTGTATAATATCAGGGTAAAATTGAAAATCAAAAACAAAGGCCACCCAAACCATCCGTCTGGCAGACCAGGTCGAGCGTGGAGAGCGCGGTTTATGGTGAACAAACAGATTCAATATTGTTGTTGATTGTATCTACATACGTTGCCATTCGAATCCTGTTACCAGGGTAACGTTTTATCAACCCACTAAAATTTACTTCCAGTAGATTACTTTTTCCGATCTGGGTTGAGGTTCGTCGCATGTGCTCTAGGTCATCAAAATTTCACGATTGCAAGCTAGTAGACAGGCTGTCTCAATAATGCATTTCTATTCGATACGATGACATCGGTTCTGAGAAATCGATTGGCGTGTGTAGGTATCGGTATGTGGGAGAAGCTTTCAAGTAAAACCAAATTAAAAATCCCGGCCAGAATACAGTCTGTTTTCTACGTCTGCCCGAAACAGAGGTACAAGCGTGCGAAGTAAATGACAGCTAACTGTCGCTCGAAATCGAGCACATTGTTTTAAGAACATAGGAACCGCTTGTATTCTTGCCACCCTGAGTAAAGTTAACGGAAAAGCTTTGCTCGGGTGCGAGATTACAGTAACTGGAGGAAGATTATTGGTGCATGAAGCTTAGGTTTGCGGAAATAGTCTATCCAGTTCCACCATTTACGCCATTTAGTACAGATATTATTCAACCCATTAGCCCAGGCAGAAAGTTTCCTTTTTCCTGCGCCATTTTTAAATCCAGGATGGTGATTTCGGATTTAGCGAAATTCGCTATAACCCAATCAATATGGGTATTTTTGGAAGTTGAAGTTGTAGTACAAATAGTTTTAATTAAACAGTTGAATTTACTTAAATTTAAGCAATATGTTTAATTTGAATAAATTCAAACCCCCAACTCACACCACATAGTCTCTTTCTTCTCTTTCTCTCTTCCATTCTCACCGCACTCTTCTGGATGAACACATAAAAATATTTTGCATTTTGCTGGTTTATGATTAGATTTTATATTTGCGGGTGATTTAGATGATTGCCTAGATTTTTCATGCGGGAATTTCGGTAAACCGGAAGTCACCATCTAGAATTTTAAAATCACGCTAAACATCGACGTTTGTCTGCTACTCGTCAAAACAATTCCGACAATATTCATGTTGATTGAGTTGTAGAGAATCTCGCTAAGCCGGAAGTCGTCATCTGGGATTTGAAAATGGCGCCAAAAATCAATTTTTCATGGAGAACCTTGCGGGGAAGGTGCAGATTTATTTATTGCTGGCACCTACTCTTCAAGACCATTCCGAAAATACCCATATTGATTGGGTTATAGCAAATTTCATTAAACCGGAAGTCGCCATTTTTAATTTCAAAATTACGTCAAATATCAATTTCTGGCACCTACTCTTCAAGACCATTCCGATAATACCCATATTTATTAGGTTATAGCGAATTTCGCTAAACCGGAAGTCGCCATCTTTGTTTTCAAAAAGGCACCGAAAATCAATTTCTGGCAGCTACTCTTCAAGACCATTCCGAAAATACCCATATTGATTGGATTATACCGAATTTAGCTAAACCGGAAGTCACCATCTTTGATTTCAAAATGGCGTCAAAAATCAGTTTCTGGCACCTACTCTTCAAGACCATTCCGAAAATACCCATATTGATTGGGTTATAGCGATTTCGCTAAATCGGAAGTCGCCATCTTGGATTTCAAAATGGCTTCAAAAATCAATTTCTGGCACCTACTCAAGTCCATTCTGAAAATACTCATATTGCTGGGGTGTGGGCCATAAGGAGTCTTGCAGACCCGTCTCTTCCATCTTTTTTCTTCTAAGTCTTTTGCATTCAAAAGGACATTTTTTGCAAAAGTTTTTTGCATTTAAAAGGACTTAGACATTTTTTTCAGAAAAAAAAGTCTAAGTCAAAAGGACTTAGAATATTTTTGCAAAAACCGCGTTAATTGGAAAATCCGCGTAAAAAACGCGTTATTTGGAAAATCCGCGTAAAAAACCGCGTTAATTGGAAAATCCGCGTAACAAACCTCGTAAAAAACCGCGCAAAAAAACCTGGGTGTATTAATGAATTCACGCAATTAACAAGTAATAGTGTTGAAAATATTGTAGGTAAATACTTTGTATCTTCAGCAAAGTTATTTGCAAAGCCTTGCTCTACAATTTTGCCGAAGACAATCTTATTATATATACTTGCAGGAAAGTTGTTGAATATATCACTTTTAAGGAGATTAGTCTTTAACCCTTTCATGCCCAACTTTTTTCTAGTGTATGTAGGGTCTCAAAACTATTTTTCCTTGAAAACGGTGGAGTCAAGAAACTCGAAAAACCTTTTTTCAAAAAGGTAGGTGCTTTCCTTGCAGTGCTAGAAGCTGCTCAATTTTTATCTTCCAATGCTCAGTACAATTCTCCTAGAGTATTTACAATAGTTCAACTGCGTGAAAAACGTAGCCAAAAATTGGAGTTCAATCAGACTAATTGCAATAACTTCAGTTCTAGAGCTGATCCTTATAACTGTTAATGCTCAAATGAAAGCCAATAGTCACATTTATTAGCCTTACTTGTTTTTGTGAGCAAATCTTGCCTCAATCAAAAGTTATAGGTGTTTAAAAACGTTGTTGTCCACAAACAACATGGGCATGAATGGGTTAAAACAACACCACCATATGAAAGGGCATGTAATTTCCACAAATTCCTTCGAAGACATCGTTGACCCAAATATAGCGAGCTAGGCGTAATCAATAGATCGTACGCTATTGCCAAAAAAAAAACACTGCATCATTTTTATCAGCCCTTTGTGCATTTCAGGCTGACTAAATGGGGACTGTGGCAAACTTTTTTTCTTTTTGATAAACCGAAATTTAAAGTTAGTATTTAGCGTTTCGGATTCTCCTCATCAGTAACTAGCACCATCGTAGTAGCAGTTAGAAGCTAAATCCAAGCTAGCACCAAAGTTGGCACTAATTAGACGCTAAATCCAAGCCAGTTGTTCATGTTCATGCAAGACGTATGACTTTTTGGATTTAGCGTCTAGTGCCAATATTTTGGTTCTAGTTTAAATTTAGCATCGAACCAAGTTGCTAGTTACTGATGACGAGAATAAGAAAAGCTAAATACTAACTTTAAGTTAGGTATTATGCCCTTTCACACTAAATGACTGTTTCGTTAAAAAAATTTTTTAGTTAAACCGAAACTGTTAACATATGCTTCTTTAATGCATAAAGCAGATTTTTTTAAATATTTAGTATAAATTTTTCCCAGAGCAAAATTTAAAAAAATATGATTTTTGTTTTTGCATATTGTGCATCTTTGGGATTTACATGTGAGACTGAAAAAATCTGGTCAAACAGCTGATAAAATCGGGAGTAGGCAAAATAAAGGGCAAACAAAATCGGGTCTTCACTGTAGTTCGTTGAAAAATACATGTCGCAATATACGAAGATGTGGAATCCGCTAAACTGATATTTGAAGAAACCTCTCGGGTACTTAAAACGATGTTCTTGAGGTGCAAACGAGTATCGTAAAATTTATTTCTTCTAACCTGAATATACTAGTCTAGTCTGGTCTACACATACACAGCCAATACATGCAGGGATCCTGGAAAATTGTTGACGTTCGTCTACATTTTTTCTTGTCAATATTAATGTTTCTGGCACATATAATATGTAATACAATCATTAAAGCGGCCAGGCCAACTGGGCAGCTTATAAAATGAAGAATTCAATCAATGAATCATTTTAAACCTAAAATAGGGAAGAAACGTGGACAACCGTACCGACCGTTTCAGTTGAAAGGAGGAATCATAAAACATAAAGAGTCTAACGCAATTAGATACATCATCAAGCGATACAGCATCATGAAAACAGAAACCTCGATACCCTCTACAAACACTACTTTACACTGAAGCAAAATTGCCAACAGTAAAATACAAAGAAAGACAGAAAGTCGAAAAAAATCGAAAGCAGAAAAATTGCACTATGACATCAAACAGAAAACTATTTATGCTATCAGTGAAAGCAAATTGAAAACTCCTTGAGATGGTGAAATATTTCATTGATAACAAAATAAGTAATCAATTCGATGTTTGTCAAAGAAATAGAAACAAACATTTTTTTCTAAAAATGTAAGCACATCAAAATGAGATCGAACTATGATGTCATATCTGAAAAAGTTGGAACTGATATCAAAATAAGATTTCAATTTGATGCTTGATATCAAAATATGTTGTCTATTTGCTGTAATTTTGATGTTGGACTTTGCTCGGGTATGCTGTCTAAGCACGACCCCAGACAAAAGTTAAGCCCGTAAGGTATTAAACCTGTTCTAATGACCCTGCTACTTCTAGTTTTCTGGTCTGTATACTTCACATGCTTGTCTCTCGCTTAAGTACTTTCCCTACCCAGTAATCTCTAGCTAATTGAATGTCGTTAAAATTTAAAAAAGAAAATATGACTTCATATAGTCGAAATAAAAAAGGAAAAAAATATACCCAAAAACAGTTTCGTATGGAAGATTCCCGTACTATAACTATCAATTAATTTAACCTACAGATTGTGGTTATTTCTTAAGTTACTTTTTTTAATAATATTATTTTTACTTTTGAAACGGCCTTTCCAATGACTAGGAGTCGATTCCAATACTCATTTAGTCTAGTGAAATGATTGACTGTTCGTCTGTGACCGTACCACATGAGGAAATCGGCGGTTGAACATGGAGTGACAAGCGAAAAAAAAGCAGGCTGGAAGCCGAAAGCTTGCAACGTCAGTGCTGGGAACGTTATGGTTGGCTGATAGAAAAACCGGCCACGGCATAACAAACGCGAGGAAAGCTTTTCCAGGAACATATTACAATATTATAAACGCTGAATTTGGGGCCATGGATCCGTTTCTGCCATCATTCAATACGGGATCTCTCTACTGTCTACCATAACAACGTTCGACAAAATTTAGTGTGCTGATATCGCATTCTGTTTTTCGAAAAATACAAGGAAACTTAGTAAAAAAAAGGTTTAAATCGGTTTTCTCTTGAAATTATTTTTTTTATTAATTATAGAAATAGTCACCATGTAGGATAGAAAAATAAAAAATAGGACTTCTATAGAACTATTTAATATGTACATTTGATCGCTGAACCAAATGGCGTAATTCACGATCAAGATCGCCTAATTTCTTGAATGAACTCTTCGAACAAATTTTGTTAGATACTTGGTGTCTTCAGCAAAGTTCTTTAAAATGCTATTGTACTAGCATTTGACATATTTCACGAATTTTAGGAAAGTCATGCATTCCAGAAAATCGCCGCACACAAGATAGAAGTCCTGTGCAACTTCTCCCATCAGATAATTCCTATGAACTGCTGAGAGTTTACGAACACCAGGCATGCCAAACTCGACGAAGTTCAGAAATATTAATCGCATTTCAGGAACAACTTATGGCTTTGAGGTAAATCTTAGTGAGTTTGTGGGAAATCCTAGAAACTTCCAGTATATTTTAGCGGAATAAAACATTTAAGAACAGTCTTTCGAGCTTCAAGAAAATTCTAGAAATTAAAGATTGTCTCTTCGAACTCCTGCGAAATGCTTTTAACTGCACATTTTATGAATGTTTTCCGATCTTTAAAGAAGATTTAAGTGAAACACACGATAATTTTTCTCACTTTGCTAATCGATGCATTTTTCGTAAACAAATATGAGCTACAAATCAGAGATGTCAGATTTGCAGTCTGCAAATTTAATGACTTTATTTTAGCTGCAGATTTTTTCGATGACGCAGATATTTGCAGATTTTTTAATTTGGTTGCAGATATTTACAGTTTTTTTTTATTTTGGTTGCAGATATTCACAGATTTTTGAAAATAAAGGCTTTTGGTTACACTAGTTTTGGCACTTCCCAGACTTTAAAAATTATTATTTGCAGACATTTGAAAAAAGTATATGTCATCTCTGCTCCAAATTCCCTGAATGTTAGGAGACACGTATTTTAAATGGAATGTACCACATCCGAATCACATTCATTAAAATTTCATTCCGTTGAAATTCACGACAATGACGAACCAGACTGTAAAACATAGGTCCTCTATCAAAAGAAGCCCTTCAAGCTTCACCATCTTTGGACAGTACAAACTTACCCAAATATTTTCCTGCGAAAACTCCAATAAATCCAAATGGGCATTGTCCTAACGAGTTTAACAAAATTCGTAAAACATCGTTGAGTGATGTATAAATATGTATCCCTTCTAGCGAAAGACGATCACTTTTAAAATCCTTCGTAATCCTTCGATTCCCCCTTCTCACATACCAACACAAAGAAAATCATATCTTGATCCTTTCCTTCCAAAAGCGCTCTTCTTCCGGCTTCGCTATCCCGTGCGGATCCTTCCGGTCCGTTCGTTTACCAACACTATTTGATCCCTCGCCCTCGTTGACAAACATCAGCCCAATTTGGTGGATATTTTAAATCCTGCCACTCAAATCAAGCAACCGGATAGAGCGACGAGTGGCTAAGATAACGAAATGTCAGTGGATGAAATCATTTATCTCTTTCGACGAGGCGGAACGTTCGTGCTACCGAAAGCTGCAATCAAATTTCCGACCTGTCAGCAGTGCAAACAGAGAACAGACAAATGAGAATAACTTCGAAACGTAATTGTACTCGAAATAAGAGGTACCGTGCGGGAGGGAAATGTTCACGTGTAATTGAGAGATTCGAAGCCACTTTACGAAAGATGTAAACTGATAGTTATATTTTTTGCGTTCAACACGCAATGTTTCAAGTTTTAAATGTGAGACATAGAACGGTAGAACCTTCAATTTCCTTTAGTCTCGGCAAAAGAACAACAATTAGCGCCTTCGGAACCATTGTTCTGATTATGTTAATTTGTTGCCAAGGTTTTTGACTTAATTTGATTCGCGAGTTTACATGTCTAAACCTGGATACTGTCAATGGTTAAACTGACCATTAAATCTTCCGCGATTGCAGCTAATCAGAATAGCGTGTGACAACTGCAACCAGTAGTAAAATCGATCGATCCAACAACTCCGCACCACATCTACTGTGACTGATATTCACATAGCAACTGTTCCCGGTAGTGCTCAGTCGAAGTTAGAAACCAATGGACAAAAAAACTAGACTGACGACAAATTCCATGACTAAATAGACTAAAACTTTAAAATATGTTTCGCCTCGCTAGCTTTCCACATGTCAAACCATTTTTTCTAATTGTTTTAAATGAAATGGATATTGTAACAATCATCTCATTCAACGTTTTTGTCGTGACTAACGACTTACCTTTCAATATAGGGGCCCCTTTTCAAAATTTCGGAAGAAAAATGATGTAAGATTTTGAACGCTTATGACACATTCCGCGGGCTTGTACACCAGAATGACATTTTTGTTTTGTCTTATTTTGGTATCACAATATTTTTTCCTAGATTCGGTAGTGTTTAAACCATTGAAAAGTTATGTAATCCAACCATTGACTTTTCGACAAATAGTTGAAAAATATATAGAAAAGTAAGTTGAATTTAACGGAAAATGGCTCCTGATTTATTGACTTCTAAGAAAAGTTCTATTTCATGAAACTATTATTGAAATCTTTATCTGTTTAAAGGAATTTGTTCGTTATTGAGTGTACAACAGTAAAACTAGAAATATTTTTTTCTTGATTTGACCACTAATACTTTTTGAACTAATAGAAGTTTTGATTGTTTCTGTGTTGTAACGTCACGAAAAATGCCTATTTTTTAATTTTATTAAAAAACTAAAATTTTGTCCAAATTTATATTCCGGATTCTCTTTCTATTCAAAAATACATTTCTAAAAAGCCTACAATTTCTTTTATTGGATATGCGGAACTAAAGTTAGAACAGGATACACTTTGCGTTGTAACGTCACGCAATTCAACTTTTATCAGACGCTTGAATGATTTATCAGATATAGTATCAAATTTTCCTACGCATGGTTTATTTAAACGCATTCAAGTTGTTTCGTAAACAGGAAATTATACTAGCGTGATATTCATAAATTCAGAATGTATATCCTTAAGTGCTTAAGGGGTTATATACCATCGACACATTCTTTCGTGACGTTACAACGATTTGACCAACCTTCATTCTATAAATCTGTTATAACTTTTTCAAATGAACTCCTTCATCAAACCTAATTATAGATTTAGAAAATAAACAAAATTTTATATAAGATTTGATATACAACACTTGAATGCACTGGAGGAGTTATTTTTAAAAAACGATTGAACAACGTCACATTATATTTCTTTAAAAGTCCACCTACGCTGTACTCTCGTTACATGATACGTTCCGATGCAATCACGCTAACAGCAACGTAGTCCAGGACATGCGATGGAAGGTTGTGAGGGAATTTCCGAACTTTGTTCTCGGGTTAGTATTTAGCCATGAATAATGATGCGTTCCCTGAATATTTTTTTCCCTCCAGTAATCAACCATTCCACACTTCGCCATCATCGACGAGACGCCCGTTTTAAGGTTCTCCGCAACTTCCGTTGTAGTCGCACGTGCCGTCAGTTAGTAACTAACCAATTCTTCCGTTACAAGCCCAAATACATCATCGAAGCAGCTACATTATCGAAATGCCTGAGGTATTAAATCCAATATTGACGGGTATCTATTCGAATTTACGGGAGGTTGTAAAAACATAATTGGGTCTACAGGGACCTATCTGGGTGACCACGCTAAATCGTCTCCATTGCTTAGAGTCGGATAAAAAGGCTTTGGCTCATCTCAAATGAGCCTAAAAAAGATAGATGAGGGAGTGTTTATTGGTGTTAGCAGACTTTTAAAAACCCGTCGAATTGACGATTGGATGTAACTCATTCTTTCGCAACATCACGGCGATGTGGCGTGTTCTTTTTCTCTGAATATTTGCAACTATAATTTCTACAATATTTCAGTATACTTAGCACTGTCGATTGTCTGGCGCTTAAATTGTGCTCGCTTTGTCATATAAATCCACTTGCTTAAGCCCAACAATACAAATATCATACTATAAAAACGGATTGGGAACTTGATTCCTTACCAAATTAAACAAAGCAATACTGCCAGTTTATTTTTGTTTGTGAAATATGTGATAAAAGCTGCTATTCTGGCTCCGTTAAACTACCATATTGAGCCGTGTCAAATAAATAAATATGCAAAATCACTCAAATTTATCCACAACAGATATGAAAGAAATTTTTTTGGCTCGATCAATTATTTCTGCTACAAATAAAAAAATAAACTGTAGCGTGATTTTTCGACAACCCCATATTGCTATTCGAGTAAATTTTTATTAAAATGGCTAAATGTGATAAATATTTGAAATTTTACTCAAAACAATAGCACCAGCGTAACTTACGGAGTTATAGAAAAGTTGAAGATTTTCGTGACGTTACAACGCAACGAGATATCGCTTTTCTGAGAAAGGAGCGTTGTAACGTCACGAAAGTTAAAAGATGCTTAATAAAAAACAAAACAATAAAAAAATATATTTAATGACACCTAGTTATTCGTCTGCTATTTAGAAATATATCATAGAAGATTTGTTCTTGTTAAAAATCTTATAGAGCAGATATTTTGACTTTTATGGAAATACATTGAAAGTTCTAATTTGTGACGCGTTGTAACGTCACGTTACATTATCAGTTATAAAACAATCCTCTTCCAGTATATTCAGTTTATGTTTATTGAATCTTTAGTGAAATTTTGTGTACTTTCCGAATCTGTAATAAGTTCTGATGTAGGCGTTCATTTGATAAAGTTATAACATATTTATGGAATGAAGAATCGTCAAATCGTTGTAACGTCACGAAAGAATGTGTCTTATATCTTTTGTTGTACTGAATGGATTTAATCAATTTCTTCGGCATTTTGTCGAAAATATTTGTACCAATGTTGTATTAAATTTTGGAATATGTAGGATATTCATTATCAACGGAAAAATAGTGTTTTGAAAAATCTTTCGAAAACGACTCGGAAAAGTGAAAATTTTCAGCCCATCCCGCACAGAGCCGTCAAAATGGTGCAGCAAATTAACAATAAAATAATGAAAAGTTTATATAAAGGTCGACTACATGTTTGTTCCTATGATTATTCGTATTGGGTTGCTTGACGAGAGCAGATGGTGGGGGAAAGCCGGGATATTATTTTGGTTAAGCCATTAGAAGTCGGACGGAAAGGAAAGGCTCATGCACGCCACGAGAACGTGCGAGAAAGCGATAGTAGTGCATATTAGCGAAAGCGTTACGTACATTTTGAACCTTATTAACTTTTCTTCTACAAAACGGATTGCCAATCTTGTTTCATAAATCGGAAGGCAAACGTTCAATGCTTGCTACCGATACGTTCTTTGCTATATAAAATTTGTTTAAATAGTTCAAAAACTACTTTAAATGAAATCAACATTAACGATAAAACCTATAAATAGGGGTGTCGCAGCTTTTCTCAAAGCCAGACGTGTGTAAGACGCAGTGCATAACAGACGTGCGTGGTCGTGAGAAGCTGCATCGGACGACCAATCAAATCAGCTACCATCGGAGAGAAGAAGAAAAACGTTGGTGGAGGTGGTGGCGGTGAGAAGTCCAAAAAGCCAAAGGCTAAGAAACGCAATCACTGAAAAGGCGGTAGTAACTGCCACTAAAAATGCCACCAAAACATCGAAGGCTGCAAAGCGTACTCATTCGGTGTGAGCTGCGAAAGGGGAAAGATCGTATGGATGTACGCAGTAAAAACAATCGTCGGCAAGGTTTGAATTGTTTTAAAAGATTCCCGTCTTGTATCAACATAGTTATCTACAAACCGTCCTTATTAGGACGAATACAAAATGGAAAAAGAATTTAATTAGAAAGTTTCTTTTATCAACTGGTATTAAGTTTGCGCTTGGTAATTCTGTACTTTTACCAGTGAATAGTAAGAAAATGTTTTTCTAATTTACAAACCCGAAGGTTTTTGCAAATCCTTCCAAGAAAATCAGTGAATGTGGCGGCAACTCTGCCACTAAGCGAAAGCTACACCAAAACGAATGATGAAAATATTTTCATTTATCGAACAAAAGGACGTCCTTCCATCTGCATTGTAAAGTCAATAAATAGGAACACCATGATGAAAACCGTGCTCATTCGGTGTGAGCTGCGAAAGGGGAAAGATCGTACGGATGTACGCAGTAAAAACAATCGTCGGCAAGGTTTGAATTGTTTTAAAAGATTCCCGTCTTGAATCAACATAGTTATCCACCAACCGTCCTTATTAGGACAAAGGCAAAATGGAAAAAGATGGGTTGGTAATGTATATGACATAACAGGGGTGTCGTGACCACACTTCGAAGTTATTTCAAATCTTGCAAAGCATAAATTGACATAATTTCAATGATTGTTCCTTTATGAATGAAATGACAAATTTTCAGGTCAACGCGGCAATAACTTTGCAATTTATAGAATAATTTTATATTTTTAGTTATCATATATTAACTGTCATCTCTTCCAAACAACTTAACCCTCTGCTGCCAACCACGTGGTTTTGCAGGGTTAAGGAGAATCATTGTAAAATGTCCAATACATGATTTTATGTTGTTACCTCCACTAAAACCACTTCAGAACACTCCCACCTGTCATACATGTACATTGTCTGCATGTTGAAATCATTATATGAAATTATTGACCTGTATTCAACGCGGAGAACTCGGTAATAAAATTGTTTTGCTGAATATACTAACGAACGGGATCCCCAGGAAAATTTCGCTGAGCCCGGTGAATCGAACTTAATGCGCAAAATTTAGCCATTTGAAGGAGATACAAGCAGAATTTTAAGAATATGAGCATCGCGGTTATGTCCCGGACATTACCCGCCCCTAGTTTTTCGCTAAGCGTGTTCATTTCTGTACGGAAAAGATTCCGATGGTTGTTTTGAGAGATTTTAACATTGATATTTCAAAGCAAGAAAATTGTTCATTTCATGAATGAATGTCTCAACGAGCTTAGAATCCAGCGCATCCCCTATCAACGCAGACGCCAACAACAAAGGTTCTTTTCTCATCATAACAGTTTTTGCAACCGACCGAGACGGTTGTGCCTCCAGGTGGAAGGTTTTGTTCTCGAGAGAGTGACGGAGTGCGAGACGCTGTATGCGTTATTGTGGGAGAGAGAGAGACCAGTTTGTTAAGTGTGAGTCGACAGTTGATACGTCGGAGGCGTGGTCAACGGCATCCTCGACAAGTGGTGTTTTGACAGCAAACCGCGGGTAGACGAATTTGCCTACCGCGGTGGCAGAAATCGACAGTGATCGTGCCTGTACACACAGAAAAAAATATAGTGTATTGGTGTCGTCGAGCAATTCTAATCGACGAGAGGGAAGCGTCACAGGTAGACCCATTTGCTCTATTTGTCTACCGCAGAAGTGGTACGACGAATAAGGAAAACAAGTGGCACCGAAAAGTGCCGCATCGACAGTGGGATTTTCGCAGCAAGCCACAGGTAGCCACATTTG
Source organism: Topomyia yanbarensis (assembly GCF_030247195.1). Classification (NCBI taxonomy): domain Eukaryota; kingdom Metazoa; phylum Arthropoda; class Insecta; order Diptera; family Culicidae; genus Topomyia; species Topomyia yanbarensis. Next base: position 9,339,085 of record NC_080670.1, on the reverse strand, counting down.
TCTACCGAGGTGGTGGAAACGGAGAGAGCGCGCTTGTGGTGGTGATACCGACGAGCAGCTTAATCGGAGAGAGTTTTGAAGTGTTGCAGGTAGGACTATTTCTCTACTGAAGAAGCAACGCGACGAAGAAGAACAGCAGGTGTCACATTGTCAAACAACGGGCACCGAGTTTTCAACGTAACACATGAGGTGTGTTCTACAGGTATAACAGGTATATTTTTCATTCCTTTTTGTGATAGTTTTTCTTGCTAGGTAAAATGGATGAAGAGATGGGAGAACGAGTAACAGACCCTCCCCCTAAGCCTTATGCTGAAAATGTAAATCCGACTAGAATTAAAATTTACCCAGAGTCGTCAACGGGACCATGGATTGTATTTATTAGGCGTAAAGTAAAGGCGCTAAATATTATTCAAATTTCTAAAGATTTGACTTCGCGATTCTCGGATGTAAAAGAGATCGTCAAAGTCAATAAAGATAAAATACGCATTGTCGTTGGTAGTTTCAAACAAGCCAATGCAATTGCTTCTTGCGAGCTTTTTACGCGTGAGTATAGAGCGTATATTCCTTCAAAGGAAATTGAAATTGATGGGGTCATCACAGAATCGAGTTTGACTGTTGATGACTTAGTTAAGCATGGGGTTGGTCGTTTCAAAGACACCATACTTAAAGACGTAAAAATACTTGAATGCAAGCAATTGCATTCAGTATCACACGAAGGAGATAAAAAAGTTTATCGACTGTCTGACTCATTTCGAGTGACTTTCGCTGGGTCTGCGCTGCCCAACTATGTCATTATCGATAAGATTCGTCTCCCTGTTCGCCTTTTTATCCCTCGTGTAATGAATTGCCTTAATTGCAAACAGCTTGGCCACACAGCCACTTACTGTTCCAATAAGGCACGGTGTGGCAAATGTGGGGGTTCTCATCAAGAGGATACATGCAATGAAAATTCAGAAAAATGTTTAATGTGCGGAGAAAACTCGCATGAGCTCCCTGCATGCCCCATTTATAAATTGCGTGAGGATAAAATTAAACGATCCTTGAAGGAGAGGTCTAAGCGCTCCTATGCAGAAATGTTGAAAAATGCTACCCCTAAACCCATCTTCTTAGAAAACACTTACACATCTCTATTTTCGGAACAGTCTGACTCTGACGGAGCGTGCGAAGGTACATCATTTGTTTTACCCGGAAATTCCAGAAAAAGAAAACAGTCTTCTTTTCCCAAGCTGCCAAGCAAGGGCCTTAAAATTTCTCCACCAATAGATAAACTGCGCCCAAAACCGAAAAATTCCGATTCAAAACCGAAATCAATTCCGCCCGGTTTTGGGAACGTACAATCCAAACAGAACACCATTACTGGAAATAATAAAATTTCGACTACCTCTGAGCCTCAGCCGGGGGTAGGATTATTGAAATTTTCTGAAATTGTTGATTGGATTTTTAAAGCATTCAATATTTCTGAACCACTAAAGAGTATACTTTCAGCTTTCCTCCCAACAATTAGAACATTTTTAGAGCAGCTGATTGCTCAATGGCCCATCCTTGCAGCGATTGTATCTTTCAATGGGTAATTCACCTCCTCCAATGAAAGATTCCATCACTGTTTTACAGTGGAATTGCAGAAGTATCATACCTAAAATTGATTCTTTAAAAATTTTACTGCATAATTTAAAATGCGATGCTTTTGCTCTATGTGAAACATGGCTTACCTCAAACATTAATTTCAACTTAAATGATTTCAACATTATTCGCCTAGACCGAGACACCCCGTATGGAGGAGTGCTTCTAGGAATTAAAAAGTGCTATTCTTTCTATAGAATTAACATCCCCTTGTTTGCGGGCATTGAGGCTGTAGCTGTCCAAACGAACATTAAAGGCAAAGACATGTCTATCGCTTCTATATATATACCTCCCAAAGTTCAAATTGGACAACGTCAAATTTTTGAGGTAGTGGAATCCATGGCTGCTCCGCGTCTGATACTGGGAGACTTCAACTCGCACGGAGTATTGTGGGGTTCCCTCTACAATGATAATCGATCCTCTTTGATATACAATGTTTGTGACGAATTTAATATAACAGTTTTAAATACTGGCGAAACAACACGCATTCCCAGACCTCCTGCACGTCCAAGTGCATTAGATCTATCTCTGTGCTCGACATCACTTCGGTTAGATTGCACGTGGAAGGTTGTACCTGATCCTCACGGTAGCGATCATTTGCCAATCGTTGTTTCAATTAACAGTGAATTAGGCCTTACGAATTCAATCAATGTTCCTTATGACTTAACACGAAATATTGATTGGAAAACATACGAAACATTAATTTCCACTTCTCTTGCTTCGACAGAAGAGCTACCCCCTACCGAAGAATATGAATTCCTAGCGGGTTTAATTATTGAAGCAGCAGAACAAGCCCAAACGAAATGCAATCCTGGAATGACAATAAATAGACGGCCCCCTAATCCTTGGTGGGACAAAGAGTGCTCTGATGCATATGAAGCTAAACAAGTTGCCTACAAAGAAATTATGAAACAGAAAGGGGGTATACGTGAGAACTTTGAAAATTATTTCATTTTGCAAAACAAATTTGACAGTATACGTCGTGCCAAAAAATCTAGTTATTGGAGACACTTCGTTAATGGCTTGTCAAGAGAAACATCAATGAGTACTCTTTGGAACACAGCCAGAAGAATGAGGAATCGAAACGTGACTAATGAAAGCGAAGATTTTTCGAATCGTTGGATATTTAATTTTGCCAAGAAAATTTGTTCCGATTCTGCTCCTGCGCAGAAAATCACTCGCGATGCTCCCACAAGTAACGATTTCATAGATTCGCCTTTGACAATGATGGAATTCTCAATTGCACTCCTCTCATGCAACAATAATGCTCCGGGACTAGACAGAATTAAATTCAACTTGGTGAAGAATCTGCCTGACCTAGCAAAAAGACGCTTGTTGAATTTATTCAATAAGCTTCTTGAGCAGAACATTGTCCCGCACGACTGGAGACAAGTGAGAGTTATCGCTATTCCAAAACCGGGAAAACCAGCCTCCGATCATAACTCGTATCGACCGATTGCAATGTTATCCTGCATCAGGAAATTGTTGGAAAAAATTATCCTGCGACGTCTCGACAATTGGGTTGAGGCGAACGGCTTGCTATCAGATACCCAGTTTGGTTTTCGGAGGGGAAAGGGAACGAATGATTGTCTGGCGCTACTTTCGTCAGAAATCCAACTAGCTTACGCAAAAAAAGAACAAATGGCGTCTGTGTTCTTAGACATAAAAGGAGCATTCGACTCTGTTTCCATTGATGTTCTCTCAGAGAAACTACATCAATGTGGTCTTTCACCAATATTAAATAATTATTTATACAACTTATTGTCAGAAAAGCACATGCATTTTTCATCTGGCGATTTGGCAACATTCAGAATAAGTTACATGGGCCTCCCACAAGGTTCTTGTTTAAGCCCCCTTCTCTATAATTTTTACGTGAATGATATTGATAATTGTATTGTCAGCCCATGCACTCTAAGGCAACTTGCAGATGATGGCGTGGTTTCTGTTACAGGACCAAAAGCCTTAAATTTACAACAACCACTGCAAGATAGTTTGGATAACTTATCAAGTTGGGCTTTGAAGTTAGGCATCGATTTCTCTACGGAGAAAACAGAGTTGGTTGTTTTTTCAAGGAAGCGTGATCCAGCTCAGCTTCAGCTTCAGTTGGTTGGTAGAACGATAGCCCAAGTCCTGACTTTTAAATACCTTGGAATTTGGTTCGATTCTAAAGGCACATGGGGAGGCCACATTAGGTATCTAATAACGAAATGCCAACAAAGGATAAATTTTCTGCGAACAATAACTGGATCATGGTGGGGTTCTCATCCAAGTGACATGATAAGATTGTATCAAACAACAATACTTTCAGTAATGGAATATGGGTGCATCTGTTTCCGTTCAGCTGCGAACACTCACATTATTAAACTGGAACGGATACAGTATCGTTGTTTACGAATCGCTTTGGGTTGCATGCAGTCGACCCATACGATGAGTCTTGAAGTACTAGCGGGAGTTCTTCCTTTAAAAGACCGATTCTGGGATCTCTCTTCTCGTTTACTTATTCGATGTGAGGTTATGAACCCACTGGTAATTGAAAATTTTGAAAGACTTGTCGAGCTTCAACCCCAAACCAGATTCATGACAGTGTATTTCAATCACATGTCACAAGAAATAACGCCTGCTAGGTATGTTTCCACATACGTCAATATACTAGATATTCCTGAATCCACTTTATTCTTCGACACGTCCATGCAAGCAGAGATTCGTGGAATTCCGGATCATCTACGCTCGCGGGAGATCCCTAAAATATTCACAAGTAAATATCAACACATAGACTGCCTTAAAATGTTTTACACTGATGGGTCACGAATCAGTGAGGCCACTGGTTTCGGTATTTTCAACAATAATTTTTCAATTTCTCTCAAACTTGCAGAACCCGCCTCTGTTTATATAGCGGAACTAGCAGCAGTTCACTATAGTTTGCAAATAATTAATACTTTACCCCCGAACCATTACTTTATCCTCACTGATAGTCTCAGCACAATTGCAGCTCTACGCTCAAAGAGGATTGATAATCACGATCCATTCTTTTTGGGGAAGATACGAGAATCTCTGAGTAACCTGACAAGAAAATGTTATAAATTTACCCTAGTGTGGCTCCCCGCCCATTGCTCTATTGCGGGCAATGAGAAAGCTGATAATTTAGCCAAGATTGGTGCACTAGATGGTGAAATATATGAAAGACCCATCGCTTACAATGAATTTTATAGCGCTTCTCGACAGAGGACACTTGCTAGTTGGCAAACATCTTGGGACAATGGAGATATGGGACGATGGCTACACTCAATTACCCCTAAAGTATCAACGAAGGCATGGTTCAAAGGATTGGATGTAAGTCGGGACTTCATCCGTGTGATGTCTAGGCTCATGTCCAATCATTATACTTTAGATGCGCATCTCCGTCGTATTGGGCTTGCTGAGGGTAATCATTGTGCTTGTGGAGAAGGTTACCATGACATTGAGCATGTTGTTTGGTCCTGCACTGAATATCGTGAAGCCAGATCACAATTAGTAGATTCTTTACAAGTCCGAGGAAGACCAATCCATGTTCCTGTTAGAGACATCCTGGCGTATCGCGATCCTCTATACATGGAACTTATCTATCATTTTCTAAAAACAGCGTCTGTCAAAATTTAATTAAATTCATCTCCTCATACTCTCATCCAAGGCTAATCATTCACCAATTAAAGGAACCTAGAATATTTAGTTTTTAAATTTAGACAATAACAGAAAAAAAAAGTAAATAAATACACCCGAAAATACTAGATCAGTATGAAATACAACAATGTAAGGAAAAAAGCAAACAATAAAGTGATTTCAGTGTTAGTTTTAGACAAAGTACTAGTATAGTTAAAATTAGTCTTAAGGATTTTTGTAACGTGCTATGTAAAAAAAGAAACTGGCGTAAAAAGCTATTGCAAATGCCGTGTCAAATAAACGTATGAAAAAAAAAAAAAAAAGGTTCTTTTCAGAACCACCATAATTATTATAAAGAATAACTTGAAACATTCCCACATATTTCATTGAGTATCATTCGATTTGAATTACAAGTCAAACGAGTAGTCACGACACTCCGGTTATGTCCTAGACATTACTCACCCATCTTTTTTTTTAATTTAATAAAGCGACATTACCTTCCAAAGCGGCAGAATGCCGTCTGGGTTTCGACAATACGTTTCATTTTTTTATCTCCAAATTCTCAAGCTTCCTCCTCCGAACTGCCATAACATGGGGAAAAACGTGGTAAAATGAACTTGTCGTTGCTAATATGATGGAGAAGAGAATGTTTTTTTTTCCTGAGATTGTGGGAAATTTCATCTAATTGTGGTTGACTATGGTGGAACAATCTACTATTGTAACATAGTTGAGAGCAGTTTTTTTCGTAATGTTTGTCCCCCCGTTCCCCTCGGTAGAAGTTCAGGCGTCACAAATATAAAGCGCAGATAAATTTTATCTAGCGGTGTAAAACAAATTGCCTTACTTCTTCTGATCTTTTATGTCCGGAAGGTGTAGGAGTTTGAAAGGGGTGGTAGCGTGATTTTATAAGCGCTCCATCAACAAAATTTACGCCTTACACGCTTGTTTGGCAATGCAACAGTACCCACACATACACATATACGGACACCGCAAGCAAATGATTAGATGGAATTTCGCTGTGGTAATTAGTTGATTTTTCACTGCCATCCCTGGTTGCTCCGTGGCTGGAATTAATTTGATCAACTCAATTTCTATTTACGGTTTTCGTGTTATCGGGCCAACAGAAAGAGAGATGAACACGGCAGCAAAATTGTTTTGCAATTATTGTGAAACCTTGGTTCATGATGAGTCAGTATTCAGCGGATAACTATATAGCTAAATTTCATTTGTTTTGAGTTTGAAAAATCTTTTTTTTGCGCGGTGTAATTAGGCGCAATTAGCAAACCGTTGCACAGAATTCTACTTAACGTCAGCTTTATTTGAGCAAAAAACGATTCCCACTAGTTTAACCTCCTTGTTATCTTCCTTTCATATCATCCTCGCAACCAACATTGCTCACAGTTTTGTTCTGCTTGCATCGTTCAAATAATGTCTACATAGATCATGTGAACTGGATCCAGAATTTCAGCATGAATAAATGATTCTTAAATTTTTTGTCGTTTTTTGTTGTATTTCGTAGAAAAGAAAAACATTCTCAAACGAACGAAATGAAAACTCCAAACGCAATCCGCGGGACTTTTCAATGAACACGTTACCCCCTACTGATGCCCACCGTTCTCACATGGAGGGGGTATAAAATGTCATCGCTGGGGAAACAAAATTGACAAGGAATTCACTTATCAGTGCGATACATCCGCCAGAAAAACCATTGAATATAAAGTATTAGTAATTCGAGGATTGCGTTGCGACTCATCAGTAGCTGGCATTAACATAACCCCAGATAGATGCTTCAAATCCAAAAGCGTAACACAACTTGTGCCCTCGAAGCAAACAACTGTTCTAAGCTGTTTTCCCGGAAGCACAAAAGTTCTAATTTGCCGTGGAAACTTTGCGAAATCCGAACTTTTTTTCTCCGTGATCGTTGATTTCTTCACAAGTTGTGTTATGCTTTTGATTTTGGCGTGTCTAATTGATGCTAAATCAGTGCAAGATACTGATGAGACGAAATCCAGGATTGTCCCTGGAAAGTTATATACCACAGTATGAAATATAATATGTTATAAAAACGCTGCCGTGATTGTACATCTTTTCTTCCATCGACGAAAAACAAAGCAAAGAAACGTAAACATGACTATCTTGCATCGTAACGGAACACACACCGCTTTTCCACCAAAAAAAAAGTCTAACCCTGGCATTCGACGAAGCAAATAAGGAGGAAAACAAGAAGTTCTAAATTTAGACAGTGGCTTTATGAATAAATAAATAACCATTTAACGTTGAGCAGTGCACTGTCACACCAGCTTGGGTGTGAGATTTTTCCGCGTCACACCCGGATTTTATTCTTGACATTCGGCGTAATTTTACTGTTTGCCCGTCCTAGCGGAAAAGGCCCCTTTTCATATTTCGACGAAAATTTTCTTCCTATTTAGATTTATTTTAAATCGTTACTCACCTAAAGAAACACACTTCATGGGCCAGTGTTTGTGGGCATCGTAGCAGGCGGTGCAACGATGCTTTCGGGGTGCGGTTTTCTTGTAATTGGAAGCAGGACTGCAGGGTATGGAACCTGGGAGGTTGTCAGGAAAACAGGTTCTTAAATAGTGGAAAGCCCGAACTTAAGTCCATATATGAAGGTTACGCGATATTCTTGCTAGTATTTTTCTCGTATCAGCTGAGCTATCAGCGACATTTTTACGAGTTGAACATAAAATGAATTTTTGATTGCCTTTTGAAATGCATATCTCAAAAATTAAAAATAAAGAAAACTAGTTTTCATATCACGTAACCCACTAATGAATTTAACGTTCCAAAATTAGTCAAATCCGTAAATCGGAATAACCATTTATGACGCACCAATTCGTAAATCAATTCGTTTCAACATGGAAAATAAATTCAGTTTACCATAATTACTATTGCAAAAATCATTATAAAAGACAAAATACTTTTGAGCCACCCTAATAAGTAGTAAAGTTAATTTCTAATATTTTTTAAGCAAAAATTTAATTCAGTGCACAAAAGTTTCCTTAAAATTTTTTTTGAGCCTTCGCAACAAATTAGTTATTTTTGAGCCACCCTAATGAATAATGAAGGTTCTTAACAAATGTCAATATGAAAAACGATTTGGCACACGAAAATTAATATATAAAAATTTTAGGAACAATTTCGATAAAATAGATATTTTTGAGACACCCCAATGAATAGTAAATGTTAATTTTTCTGATAGGGTGATGAGCCTATTTGCGCTATGTTTCTATTGTCACCCTACCCATTTGAAGCCGTTGGTTAGAGCAGTATCTGCCATCTTTGTTCAACGCATTGAGTCAAATGGTAGCGCAACAAGAGGGGCACTCGAATCGAGTTTTCATTGTGCTCAAACACGAGAATTTTACTGTTTTCAACGCAATTGTGTTATTATATTGGTTCTTAACAACGAAGCAAAGCGGTTGATGTCAATTTTTACACATTCCATTGATTGTAAGGCAAGAAATTGCCGAATTAGTGAGGCACCTTGCTTAGTATGGTGAAAATAAGCTCATCACCCTATATTTTAATATCGAAAACGAATTCAGCGTACCAAAATTACAGAAAAGGTCCTATTTGAAACAATACGGCAAAGTTTTGACTTTAGTCCACGTTTTGTTCTAAGTCGTACCACTGTGCACGGATAATATCTCGCAAGCACAACAGTATTTATTGCTGATAAGTTTATAGCGTCATCGAAACATGTAACTCATGGATCGCAGTGCAACGATTTCATCTCATGCAAAGTAAGACCAGAATAAAAACACAGATTTTTTGGCAGCCAGGCCAGGCAGTCATTACTTAAAGCTAGAACGGAATATAAATAGAAACCAGAAACAGGAATTTGAAATACAGGAAGAAATTCTGAAATCTTGAAGATCTTCACTAGGACGCGGAAAAACCTGACTACGAGCCGCATGATTGTAGCGTCTATACTCTACAGGTCAGAACAGGGCGAAATATTCCACAAAATATTTTTTTTTCGGGTACAATAACGTAAGTTCTCCGACACCAGTTATGTGTTTGAGACGGGACATAAAATAAGTATTTCAGATGATGGATACGTTTAGGATCTACCCGATCCACGCTAGACAAAGCGCGAAAGGTTATTCAGTGGGTGAGAATAGCTTAACAAAGCGTATCTGTTATATATTTACGGCCAAGAAATTGTAGAACAAAGCTTTTTTTTAACTCGTTTATTTGACACGGCACATAGCGGTTGCTTAACGGAGCCGTGGATCTTTTATATGTTTACAATACATGTAAAAATTAAAATATAAACACGAATTATTGTGGTAATATTGGATCTCGTGCGCGCAACTTTTTATTGCGAGCGGAGACCTTCTTTTGCGAGGTCTGTTAGCAAACAGCGTCAGGGGGGTCATTAAATTCTCTCTTGTTTTTCACGTCCCGGTCGAAGCTAGCTTGGTGTCCGGGATCAGATGTTTTCCCCTTATTGTTGATCAGTGTAAATCCGTCGTCATTGTTACTACATTCGTTGCCGTTGTTGCTTACAGTTACTTTTGGGGTGCTGGATGATTCTTTTGAACAAAGATTTTCTTTCATAAACTGTTGTGAACTGTGTTCGACTAGTAATGGTTTGTCTGGAATTTCCATTCAAAGTGGATTTTGACAGTTGGCTTTTATGCCGTAATCATATGTTTGTCGAGAATTAACCGTTGAGCAAAAATGGCAAATGCGATGTTTTTTAAAATTTTACAATATTGATTTCATAAAATTTATTTTATAAGCACTTATATCTTTTGAATCATAGAATCTAGAGTTAAAAGTTAAAATTCCTGCCAATTTTTCATTCTGGGCCACTGTGCATTGGGTCTGTCACCCTGATTTTTTTCCAATTCGTTTACAGTGGCCCACAGCGATAGTTTAACAAAATCGTGGATCCTTGATATTTTTACAATATGTAAATGTTATTGAATATTCGTTGGATCTCGTGCGCGCAACTTTTTATTGCGCGTGTAGACCTTCTTTTGCGGTGGGAAAGCGTTTGTCTACTCACATATTGCGTCATGGGGGTCATTTATTTCTCGCTTTTCTTTCATGTTAAGGTCTTCATCGTTTTACTCATGAAATAGTGCAAGCGTGTACCAGGTAGTTTTCCTTGCTTTTTAGTTCAAATTGCAGTAGAAAAAAAATTCAGCTTTGCATCGAAATACTTTAATTGACTTTAAAGAAAACCACCTTAACAACAGAGAAGAAACAATCGTCTGAATCTTCCACGCGGGGGAGTTAGTGAGGATAACCGCCAAACCACAGCTGCAACGAATGCCGAAACGAAAAAGTACCAAGGAATCCAATAATAAAATCCAATCCCCAGACTCCAAACTGCCACACACTCCGGGTGGGGCGGTTTAAGATCCGGGTCTGCGCTGTTCGTCTTTGTTTGGAGTGTCGGCGGGTGGCGGTACACATATTTTGCGGTTTCGTTTTCCTTTGTACTCGTACTTCAAGAAGCAGAGAGGGATACGCTACGCGGTGGACCTTACGGAAATCCAACCAGCATCATGAATTATTAATGATAATTAGGATCTGCTCCAGTCTTTGGTTTGATTTACTGCCACTATGTTTCGTCTGCGAGTACCATCTCAATGGTGAAATGTGGGTATTTT
>NC_080670.1:9302678-9327678 GCF_030247195.1 Topomyia yanbarensis | reverse complement strand
TCACGGAACAAAACCCGTTCTCAAAATCGCAAATAAAAGGCCATAAATTCTAGAACCATCCCATTTTTACGTTACGAAAATCGTGACAAAGATTCTGAAATCATGAATATGTATCACGCTACTCTGACAGAAAAAACTCTCGACGATGACGTGATGAGAAATTAAGAAAATCGTGAATGAGTTCATGATTTCATAAACATCGTTTAAATGTGGGCAGCGTTTTCTAAAATTAAAAACCAGAGTTACAACAAAACCTAAACATGTCCACGGTAACTAAACCATACATTCGAAAGTAATGCCATGTATATGTTCGGGGCGAACTAGTTTTTTGAAAACTTGATCACGATCTTCGTAAATCATTCAGTTCACGATATCGTTATTTTTTTCATGAATTAATTAACGGTCTCATAACGTTCACTTAATTACAGGGCGTTTTTAGATTTACGAGATCGCGGGTGTAGATTTGCGTGGATGATCACAATTGCATATTCGCGTTTGTGACTAGGTTAGTATTATCGTGCAGAGCTCGAGCGATTGTATGTTAACTGGCTTGATCGTGAGGGCGTATGGATTCGCGTGTAAAAATTCATTTGCATAACTACGTGCATTTTCCTGAGCGATTTTGAGTATTCGTGCGAACTTCATCTCACAAGTGTTTCATGTGTGTGAGATAGCGATTGTAGATGTGCGCGATTTACACTATCGCAGAGGGCACAAGCGTTTCTATGCGCAAAGTTACTCGCTTGGCCAAAAGCAGTCAAATTCCGAACATCGTGTTTCCTGACGAAAAAAAATTCAAATTGAGCAATTCGTAAACTCTCGAAACAATAGGATTTACTTGAATGACCATTCACACGAGAATTCGAGTCATCGGTTGGCCACCTGGAGGCAGCACCCGCCACAAATAATGGTTTTGGCCGATATAACCGCAGGTGGGCGCTCTACTATCGTTTTCATCGAGTCTGGCGTCAAAGTAAATGCGAAATAATATCGGGAAACTTTTCTGATGGTTGCTTTGAAGCCGCGTGCAGTGCAGACAAAAATTTCAGGCGCAGACCATGGGTGTTCCAACAAGACTCGGCACCATCTCACAAAGCTTCCTTGGCCTGATTCAAAGGCTGCACTAACAGGTTATCGTGCTCAATACAATTACAAAATTGCAAAGCGCGGTGAACCAATAACGGCTGAAAACCAACGTTTCAACGTAAGTTGATTTAATCGCTGGAACATTTATATGATTACAAGATCGTGGGCCAAGGTATACGCGAATGATCAGGTTTGCCACCGGATATGTATGTATTATCGCGAAGTAATCGAGCGTTTGTATGTTTGTAATGTCGCGTATACTAAATCGTTTCTATAACCGTGCGACAGTTGAGCGTCGCCAGGAACGAGACAGTAAAAGGAGAAACTACACAACAGATATTCGTTCAGTAAAGGATAGATGGACGCACGACTCGTATGATACAATATATTAGAGAAACACAGTAGATATTGTGACAATCATATGAAGAATGGCAAAACAATTGAAAGGTGAGAGGCAAAAACATACAGTACATGAAAATACACCGTTCAAACATTAATGGCTGAAGAAAGGCCCACTAAGTCCTCTCGGTCTCTTCGATGCACCACTATCGAGGCGTATTGCAACCAACATCTTAAAGAAATTATATACAATAGAATATGAATAGCGATTTTCCTAGTTGACACGTTAAATGAAGATTTACGAATTAATCGTTAATAATTGGTTTACTAAGATTCTTCAAACTGATACATGTGATGAAGCTTAAAAGTATTTACAATACCGTCAATCCAATCAGCCTAGAGGAGGGCGTAGGTTGTACTCGAAATATTATTACTTAATTATTAATTATTTAAATTTTAATTATTTATATTTAATTTAATATTTAATTAATTATTAATAATTAATTATTAAGATAATAAAATTGAAAATCTCCAAAAATTACAAAAAGTATTTTTCAGTTCTCCAGCATTTTGATACGCGCGTGACTCAAGCTCAGTGACAATATTCACCGTTTTCAATCTAAGGTTCAATTGAGAAAGCTTGGCAAAGTGGCCATCTTGGAAAACGAAAAAAACAGTTTTCTCTCTCACCGTTGAAAAAATGTTCATGAAAATCAATCAATATAACTCTACCAATGCCCTAAATATATTGATTCATTTTAATGAAGATTTTTATAAAAGTGTGATAAAAACTGCTTTTTCCGTTTTGAAAAATGGCCGTTTTTGAGGCGTTCTCAGTTGAACCTTAATTTAATAAACTAAAATTTAATTCATGTAACGAAAAATTTGCGACTTGGAGTATTCTAGAACCAACAAAATTCTAACCTGTGTTGCAGAATTCTACGTGAACAACTTGTATCTTACGTCTCATCGATTTTTGATAAAAAAAATTGATGATGAGGGTCAGATTTGGCAAGAAATTTGCTGCTGTAGCGAATTTCCCAAGACGTTCATTTTAAAGCAATCAATTACTATTTTCCGAGAAAAGCTTAGTCAGGTATTACTTGAACCAAATCCTATTTCAACTTCAATAAAAAAACACATAATTTTTCGTCGTTTTCACATAAAAAACATTTGATGAAAGCAGACGAAAAAGAGGGACACCCTAATCAACGCACTTTGATGTTGCAGATGATGAAGCAACGTGTTCGCAGTCACGCGCCAATATGCACTCGAGTATGCGGGTTTATACAGATAGGTGACTCGCCGTAGGCTTGAGAGAAAATAATTACAGTATACCCCCATTAAAGCATCCAATTTGTAATGGATTTTTCCAATGCATTTTTGGTATTTCAATCCTATAATAACAATTACAACAACTGGATTGCGCTATGAAGTGTCACTCTTCTGGAGCTTTACTGTGTCAATTTAGCAACCATTTAACCACGATAATGGTCCATACTTGGGGGTACACGCGACGACCAAGCTAACTATTCAGAACAACGTCACAATCGGAGTGCTTGCGAACATGGGGTGGACTTTATCGGGGTGATGGCAGTGGGTGCTTTTAGTTTCGGCTTATGCTACTGCTGCTGCCTCTTAATGGTTATGATAAAAATAGACAGGCTTTTTATTACCTATTGATGGGATTTCATTCACCGTCGCTGTGTGGTTAGTTGTGTGTGAAGCGACGGGTTTGCAGGACGGACGGGATGAGTGTAGAATAAAACTCACACACTGAACAGAGAAACATAATAGTTTGCATTAAAAAAACGTTCCGTTGACAATGAACCGCTTTATGTGTGAGTTGATGTGGGCGAGAGAATGGAATGTTGGAGGTTTTTCTTTTCTCCCAATAAAAGATTCATAGAACGTTAAAAATCGGTTTAAAGGATTGAATCGGACGACCCGCAACCTTTTAAGCATTTGACCTTTGGAGGGAATGAATACCTGTGTGCTAACAACTTCTTCGCTCATTTAGGTTACAAAGACGGTGGTAAAATGGTAATGGTAAAAATAACCGCCTAACTGGATGTCGCAACAATGTATACATTTAGGCGATCGCCTGGTATTCTAATCCGATTTCCGGATGGGGTAACGTATTTTGTGACTAATAGTTTCTCCTTTTTGAATACAAAAACGAGTGACCATGGCCTAACGAATACCACTTTCCGATATTGGGAAACTTTTGCGAGCATGCACAAACTTTCATCAGCTGTTAACCGGCACATGCGAAGGGGAAAGATAAAGCCAAAATCCTATAACTAATTTATCCCTACAGGAGCCAGCTCGTTCCGATTAAGCCATCACTAATTAAACTTTGCCTGCACGAACCATATACCTTTCTCGTATCGGGACGAGGATTCGAACTTTGCACAAACTGTCCATTACGGGTACATGCGAGCATGTGCTACCCCGCAGCTGGGAAACCGTAATAATAATAATCAAAATGTCACCGACATACGGAATCACAACCACTAGCATATCGTTCCTTGCCTGGAAGCAGCCATCATCAGCCAACAGTTTGCTACTGTTGCTACATACCACTTATAGAATGTGCTTTTTATGATATCCTTCCAACCCTAACCTGAAAGGAATCCGTTTCTTAGCTGGATGTCAACGCAAGCCCCAACGATCACATAGCATACGCCGAAAAGGTAAAATAAATATATTACTTAAAGTGAAACGTAAAATGGAATCCAGGCTTTACCCTCTTAGAAGTGCGATAGAAATTTTCTGATGGGCACTTGCATTCTAGATTCCCTGAAAATACGAAACATCAGTGAATTTATCTATTGTAACGAGATCTAAAAAGACCAACTTGCAAATGTCAAATCAACGATTTGGAAGCATTTCGCACATGGGGAAAGATAAAACAGTCAACGAAAGTAAACTTTTAGGAAGGACGGCCATTGCACGTTTCTTTACTATGGCTGTTAGCTGATGTTCAAACGACAAAAGAGGGGCAAAAACCGGGATAGGTAACGAAGGAAATTGCGTGTTGAAAAGGTAGCAAAATGAAAAGCAAATATTTTTTCCGACTACGTCCTACCTTGTGGTCGATTGCTGCGAAGAGGGGCAGTTGAGTGAGGAAGTGAAGGTGGTAAATAAATAATCGCCAGTTCCAAGCGACGCTGAACAGAACAAACTAACTGGGTCAAGTTAGAGCGGGTTGATCTTCGCTCTCTGCTCGTTCAGTTTTGCAAAGTATGACCGGTCCTGTACGGAGTGACACAATATGGAAACTGACCCGAGAAAGGTTGGTTGTGTATAGATAGGAAAGTTTTTCGCAGTGACAACTATAAAAACGAAAAATAATTAGCTTGATTGTCACATAAAATGGTAGTTGTTACACAGATGACAATTAGTAGTATTTTTCCACAAAGTTTACTAGAATGATTTTCACCGTCAAATTAACGCTCATAAAGAAAAAAAAACTGCCACAACTACCACTGAAGAATTCTGTGAAAATATATCCTGAAGGTAGTAAGCCGGATAGGGAAAACATCAACAAATCTTCCCACAACGGAAATTGGACCGTACACGGGCAAACGTGCCAGGAATATTCAATCATGTTTGCTTGCCTGAATAGCACCGGGAGAGACTCTTTCCCAGGGTAAGAAAGGAAACCCATACTTCCAGTAATACATATCAATGCCACTAACTGAAACGTGCGCCACCACCGAATTTTCATCTTGCTTAGAAATATCACCAAGATGATCAATTACCCTCCAGTGGGAAAGGTACACAGGTGTGCAACACGAACGGCGTCGTCGATCGAACCAATGGTACAAACGAGGTGACGACGACTCGTCTATCGTGACAAATTGATTCGTCAAATGAGTATCTGCATCCTGCTCTGCATTTAGTGAAAATTTTCACGGGCATCTTAGTTGTTGCATTCTCCCTGCATTAATGTGCGATACGGGGGCGTAGGAGAACTGTGTCAAAGTATCGCCTGCGTCAATGAATTGCACGATTATGAGCGCACACAGGAAGCTGAGTAGGTGTTGCCAAAAATTGAGCGTCGCGAGTGCCAATTTTTTTTGCTTTTTGAATAGGGCGATTTCCGTGCAAATGCCGCCAATGACTAATTCTATTGCGAAGGCCAAATGGAATTTATGTGCAGATGGAGGAGCGAGGCAATAGAAAACTTTTAAACGATGACAGATGAGTCTGGATAATATTATTAATGTTTTCTGTGCGGTATAACGCTATAGATAGGAGTACTATTTTCGGCTGAATGTAGAAAAAGAGTCAAAATACAAAAAAGAGCTTAAACCTAGTAATTATTTTATTTGGAGATCTAATCCCTTCTTTCGTGACCCTCGATCATGACACTTTATTCTCAGACTACGCTGTGTGCATATGAAAATCAGATACTGAAATACTTAGCAGAAGGCTAAGGAATCTTCACATTACCTTTCGATCATGTCCATATGAGCCTGCCTAGTCCTAGTTTTCCGTTCTAAGTTTATAACTGATTCGCTCTAGAATACCTATCCGTCTTTCAATTTCATTGCTTTCGTTTCTCTTAGTCTTAAATTTGCCGAAAATAGCGAACAAAATCGATACAGTAGAACCTTGCGATAATTAAAACATAGCAACATATGAAAATCAGATTGCTAAACTCAGTTCTGAAAATAGACTGTGCATAACAACTGCTAAAATAAACACATTTTCTGGAATTAAAACGCGCAAAGGCAACCAACGGCTATACGAAGTGCTTTTAAATCAATAACCAATTCCTCCTCAAAGCAAGAAACAAGCAGAATGGATTCAGAACTATCGAGCGTAAACACCAAGACACCAGAAACGGCGACATTATGGATGAAGGCGGCATTTCTGGAAAAGGCGAACACAGAGATTCCCAGGTGTTATTAGTAGATAAGAATAAGACATCTCCACCATGAACGGAAAGAATCACTACACGCCACTTCTTTCTTCAAAAATCAAATGACGGAAAAAGAAGGTATATGTTTTATGCATTGTCCATCAATTGCATGGAGGTTAAGACTTTGAAGAATTCTCACCTTTACTTAGACTTGTAAAACCAAAGCAAAGCCTTGATACTACAAACACTTTATGGAATATTCGGCATCTGTTTCAACAGATGAATGGCTGGCGTCCAAAAGGGGCTAACTCAAATTTTTTTTTCGAAAGAGACTTCTTTTCATTTTTTAACAGTTCTAAGCAATCCTCGTGTATTGGTCATTAGAGAAATTTGAAAATTTGGTTTAGATTCTTTATTGCTATTAGCAATCAAAGTTGAAAAAAATTGTTCCCAAAATCGTAAATAAAGTGCCATGAATTCTTGAATAATCACGCTTTCACGTTATGAAAACGGGACCATGAACAAAAATTATGTGTATTATGAATATGTTCAGTTTTCCTTCGATAACGCTTCTATTAGTGGAAATATTTGTTTTTGTTTTGTGAACTTCAATCAAAATTTCCCCCATGTCATTAACAATGAGATTTTCTGTACGTGAACTAGTTCACAACTTTATGAATATTATTCATGTAACCGCAGGTTGATGCATAATGTTATTCATAGATTTAGGAACATTAGTTCACAAAATCAAACTATTCTGGATATTTTCTCGTGAACTATTTCACGAAACTCAGAATTTTATTTATGAATCAATTCAATTCTCGTGAACCAATTGACATAATTCCTAATATATTAGTCATGATCCAATATTCGAGCAAATAGTTCACACAATTATGACAAATTATTCATGTATTCGTGAGTTGGTTCAGTGAGTTGCCTAGTATAAAAGTCACGACTGATCATGCGTGCCCGTGAAATAGTTCACAAGATCATAAAATATTATTTATGTATTCGTGAATTGGTTCAAGTTGCCTAGTATAATAGCCACGACTTGCCATTCGTGCTTGTGAAATAGTTTACAAAATCAGGAAATATTATTCCAATATCCGTGCTTGTGAAATAATTCACAAAATCATGAAATAATATTCATGGATTTGTGAACTGATTCATGCTTTCTAGTACATGATTTACGAACTTTTTTGCGTGCTTGTCATCTATAGATTCACAAAATTTGGAGTATTATTCGTGGAATCATTTTTGTACATGAAATACTAGCTGCTAGTAATAGGTACGAGCAATAGATACACTCAGGTTTTTTGCGCGATATTTTTAACGCGGATTTTTAAATTTACGTGATTTTCATTTACTCGGATTTTTGAATCTACGCGGTTTTTATTTAAGCGATTTTTGAAATTTTGGCGGTTTTCATTCACGCGGATTTTTGAACGAGGTTTTCATCAACGCAGATTCTTAAATTTACGCGGTATTTATTTACGCGGATTTTGAAATTTACGTCACGTGTTACTTCACGTATCTAAATCGAAGGTAAAATCTAAAATAAAATATCACGATAACGTGAACAGAAATTACGAAAATCGAGACAAAGATATCCTGAAATCAAGAACATAAAGCACACAACTCGTGACAAAAATGTTGAAAATCGTTATCAAGATTCTGAAATCATGAACATGAACTACTTTATTCATGGCTAAAATATCACGATAACGTGAATAGGAATTACGAAATCAGTGATAATTTCCAAACAAAGCAAAACAAACCAGATTCGCTTTCGAAACAAAACAACGCACCGACCGGTAATTCCGATTTCGAATACGCAAATGAGTGCAAAGAAGGACCAACCATGCGGAGCAGATACTGGTCTAGGTCGTCATAAAAACATCGGTTATTTTTCTTTATTCACTTTTCAAGTTCGCAAACATCAAGATGATCAAGTTCTGCACAAACCTTGCGCTTCATACGCGCTGTTCCAAATTGTGGCTCGCGCTGACCAAACAACATCTCGAACAGAAAACGGAAAAACGACCTATCCGAATGACGATCGACGACGCGAAGAGGCCTTTTCCTTTGTCCGTCCTCGAGCATTTATTTGTGTTATGTGTGTATGTGTTCTCTTTCCCATCCCAGTTCGCAATCAAAAGTGTTCGCGCGAGCAAACGCGTTTTTCGTCAGTTTTGAGGGGGTTTGTTTATTTATTTATGAGCTTTTTAGTATCAAGGTCGGATTTGTATCACTTGCAGCAATAGTGTGCTGGCGCTGAATGCTGGTCTATGTGATTGGTTTCGTTCCGTGAAAACATTTTCTTCATGAACGAGGGCCATGCATCGTCGCTGACGCGTTTGTGTGTTGTTTGTGGGGAAAAGGGGCACCAGAAAAGAGAAGAGAAAAGCTGCTGCAGGCCACCGAAGCGGAGCGCACGTGTGATATTTACGGCAATGCAGGTCGCTTTCAACAATGCCCCAGATGGTGAGGGGGGCGGTGTTGGATGAGTTGTTAGTGGGTGCAGTTCTTGTCAAGGTCATGCCTGATAGTCCACAGAATGAGCCCGGGAATATAGTATCCCACTGGCGGCACCAGTAACCAGTAACGTAAGCGCGATATCGATTTCTGTCTCGAATACCACTGAACTAGTTTTGCTGAGCCAGTGCACCAGTTGGAGACGGTAGGGCGATGCTATACGGGGAACAACAGGTTCGCGCGTGGAAGCAAAAAACCGGTCCACTTTTAATGACATATGTGGGGAGCGCAGGAAGCAAATCGATCTGCCCATATCAGCGTAGTTGATGTAAATTATGTTCAAGACTTATGTCGCTTTTTCAACTATGTCAGCGTTGGTTGTAGGGCAGTGTTTTCGATTTCGTCAGATGAAGATGATTTTTTGTGTGGTCTGATGGCTTTGTCCAGATCGGGTTCACCACAAAAAATTTCTAGTATAAGCATCACTGGAAAACAAAGGAAGCTAGCAACTAAATCACTAAACACAAACACCACGTGTTTATTGATGTTGGCAACACTGATATGGTAGCACAGTGCGTGGTGATCACTCAGAAGTCGATTTCTACAAATTTATTTGAATTAAGTTTGATTTTTTTGTGTTTCGAATTCATCTCATCAGTAACTAGCACCAATTGGGTGTCTAGTTAGACGATGTATCTAAAATAGTACTAAAATTAGCCCTAGTTAGACACACAAAAAATTCAAGGCAGTTCAAACGACACCCAGTTGGTGCTAATTACTGACGATATGAATTCGAAACACAAAAAAATCAAACTTAACCTAAGTTAGGTTTTGTGCCCTTAATGAAATTGGTGGTAATGGAATTATAGTCTTAAGATCTACAGGGACAACAAATATTCGAAATTTTTCTGACACTTCCTTCACATATTCGTGAACGCTCATGAGATACTAACGCTCATACTAACACAAAAGACAAATTCCTGTAATATTATGAGATTCTATATCATCCGAAGTATTCTGGAATTAAGGTCTTTGGGTCCAAAGAGGTAACAAAGCCTTGCAGATGTTTGACACAAAAACTGAGTTTCAGCATTATTGGCAGATTCTGTATCATCCAAAGCGGCTTGAGGTTACTGTGTTAGGATCTACAAGAGGAGCAAAGCCTTGTAGAATGTTGACAGCTGCTTTACATCTTCGTGTAGACTCATTGATTCTATATTCTAATAATCGCACTGAGGACTAATTCCTTAGAAATTGTCTGCACACATTCGTGCAGGTATATGGACCCAACTACTAATACAATAGATTTACCTTCTGATCTCGCTCTGAACAGAAGGCAAATTGCCGCGCTGCTACCAGAAAAGCAAACAAGTGGCCTTCCCGCCCCTACCAGTTTGTCGCTTAGCCCACTTTGCAAACATATCGTTTTCTACCTATCAATTCTTAAAATCAACATTCCCGTATATATGGATGATTTAATCGAGGTACGACTACACATTCTGGCACAGCCTACCTTTGCTAACGTAAATAAAGAACTCGTGTCAAATTACGGAGAGGTGGACTTTGATAGGGAAGACACTTGGAGGAATTTCTTCCCAAGTATTCCCAACGCTGTATGAGAGATGAGAATGCGTCCGACAAAACCCATCCTTCCTACCTGAACCTTTGAATCAAAACTAATGACGTTCCATACACTAAAAAACAATAGTTCTTTTTCCTGTTAGTGGAAACTTTGCCACTGTGACCACTATTCTGGTTACCTTTTGTGGCTACCCCTGATTGCCCTATATGTTACAATTTACCGGAACTCAATGTAGCGAAAAGTGAGTTGTTTATTTGTTCACATTTGTCGTCTCAGGAATCAGAATATATTGGCTCGATTGCCACGTTCCCCATATTACTAGTAGATTTGTCTTTTGCCATGTCGTCTCATCACTTTTCTGATGAGAAGAAAACGGACGGTGAAAGAAAAAGGTAAGGAAATGGAAAATAACAACACAATACAATCACTACACAAAACAGTCTGAATACTTCACTCCCGTACAGTACCCTACTGATAAAGCCTATAGTACAAACTGGACTAGCAACAATAACATACCTTTTAACTCGCTGCACATCGGTTCTTTGTATGGAGAACCAAAAATCCGGATACGCATTTACATTACTGCAGGCCAGCTACGAATCTAATGATATGATGTTCCTTAATCGGATTCCCAAAGATCACACGAATAATACTCAGTACGCTGAATAGTAGCCATGTGATACCTAAATTTGCAATGTTCAGTCAGTGTCCTGACTAGAATACTGCAATTGCACTTGGAACAATTTTTTGAAATTTTCGGACCTACATCCGGCAGAAAAGTTTTTTTTCAAAAGTAAGTTTCCAAATACTCCAATAGTTATCATGTTAGGATGCAACCCAAGAGCGAATATTATCCATATATTCCGAAGTAGCAAAACTTTCAAGCGCCTATTTGATCGATTCGATTGTCATAGCTCTACAAGCAATTGCTTTAGAATTACAACTATCTGAAAAGAACTCCGAAGCAGTCGCATAGGACCCAGGTTGCAGAATTGGGAATACAACATGTAACTATATCTAGGGAAACGTTGGAATGATAAAAAAATGAAGCAATTATGATCAAATAACAACGATGCGAATTCGTTCGGACGAGCCAGTTTGTCAACTTATGCGTAGTACTATCAGAGCAGAGAGTTACATCTAACACCTCTTCCCTGTGAGACCATGCAACTATTGGGCGATTGTTAGTAGGAATAGGGAAACGTTGAAAAATTGTGCTCATAAGATGCCAGAAGAATCATTAGGTGCTTAAAGATACGTATACAAAATATCGTAAAGGCAAATGTCTAGAAACATTTTTGATTCAAATATTATTTTCACAGAAGACAAACTAACAAAAGGAAAAGCACCAACAAATCTGGAAAAAACTTAGGGTGGTAAGCAAACTGAGGCTACAACTGAAACACATCACATATTCGTGACGAGAAAGGAAATAATTTTGAGCGGCCGAAAATAAGCATCAATTGTACTGAAAACCTTACTTTGTATGACGTACATACTAACAATATCACGCGTATTATTTTAACTCAGTGATTTTCAACCTTTTTTATCCCATGTACTCTCTCATCCCAAGCCTAAAAGACGCATCACTTGCGTTTTTACTACTAAATCGACCTAATTTAGCGAGCAATAGAAGCCATTCCACCAGCCATAATCGATTCCTCTGATTTTCTGTACCTACAAATCACCACCCTGACTCTGCGCCGTCTAATTAAGTGCAGCTCGGGGTTAGTTTTTGTCCACTGTGGGTTGCTTCTTGTCGTTCCAACTAAACGTCAACTGAGTATCGGTGAGTGTAAGAAACCTTCCACGATGGCGCTTCGAAAAAGGATTTAGCTCAAATTTCAAGCAACCTCCGCCCTAGGGACCAACTTTCTATCGCCTCAATTGAACTGGGAGCCAGAAGTCGAAACCAGATGAAATCACTCGCAAATCGATGTGCTGCTGTGGGGTCCCTCCCGACGATGGACGAACCTTGCTTCTTTTTCCAGTTGACTGCCGGCTGGGCATGACGGAGCGCACTTTTTTTTTTTCTTTTCGTTTCTCAACTTTCACAGCAAATTGGACACCATTAAGCGAAGTAGTAGAAAACGAAAAGCAAGAAAAGGAAAAGAAGAACGACTGTAGTTGCTGCTGATGTCGATGGTGATGATGTTGATGGTGTCAATTATTCCATTTCGAAGCTCCACATTAAGCTCGGTACGTGCAATAGAAGGGGGAGGGGGACTCTAAAGCGACGGGTGGGGATTAACAACTCTCGGAAATTTTACCTTTTCTATTTCTGGCGAAAGCACAAAGGTGAGTAGAAAACTAACGGGAGAATCGAGTGGTCATTCCCCCTTCTATTGGAGCAAGGGATGTATTGTGGTGGGAGTTCCGCAGGATGGTGCACAAAGCCCGTACACACTGACTCGAAAAGCACCGTTGCTTGAAATTGTAGCCCAGAATGGTTGTTGAACAGAGTTTCGGATATTACTGTTCTCAGAAAGATGGTCTGTTTCGAATGGAGTAGAGAGAGGAAACAACAGGAAGATTCTTTAGAATAAATTAATCTCTATACCCAGGGAAATTAATTGACTGAGTCTTCAACGTTTGTCAGAATAGAAGGCCAGAATCTGTTACGGGATACCCCAAAGCTTGACGTTAAAATTGAAACTGAAGCTAACCTTCAAAATTTCTCGAACTTATGTCTTCCTTCCGGCGTTTCCTGTGCCTTCATGGATTTCCGCAACTATAAAATTGCATTTCAGCAAGCGATTTTAGTTGATTTTTTTCAAATCGGGTTTCTCGTCCTTGAGATGCGTTACATTGCGTTATGCTCTTTTGAGATTACCAAATAAGGACTCAATTCAACGTAATATTTAGTTCTTTAGCTGATCTAATCTGATAGACAGCGCACTCATCCGTCTGTTGCGTGAACCGTTTCTCATTTCACCAAAAAGTGAAACGAATACCTACTAATGAGTAGTAATCGAATCGAATAAAATGAAACTGTTATTTTGTACAACGTTCGCTACTTCCACAATTTTTGATGGTGGTGGTGCACATGTTTACCATGTCAAGAGCCTTCAGCATAATTAGGAAATATTCATATTTTTTACGTTTTTAGATATCTCGCGGTAGAATTTTATTACCCAATGGTACTCGTAGTTTCCAGCCGAATTCGAATGCACGAACAAGGATAAAAAGCTTTTCAAATACTAACTGTATGCTAGTGCAGTCATGCTATGCCGTAGCGAAACAACCCTAATATGGATAAGGGCCACGCAGCTTGGTTAATTAATATTACAGAAATATTTCCAGCAATTTCCCGCTTGATTGTTATGATGATCTGCATCGGCAGCGAAGTGGCCGGTGATGGTTAGCACACTAACTGTTCCAACTAACTACACAATCGTTCGGTGGAAATGCCACACAGCTCTATGTAACGGAGACGGTGTTGCTGTGGTACCGATGACAGCAAACTGTAAGGGAGGAGAATGGCGCCGTTTATTGGTTGCAATTACGATTGTAATTGCGAGTTTCGAGGGGGAGCTCGAGCATCCGAAAAAATTGCACTGACTTTGAATTTGTGCAATTACCTTCCGCAATGCGAGGGACTTGACTAGTTCGTAGTAATTGTGCGGAAACGTAACCAAGATGCACGGAAAAAAATTGTTCCAGGATCGAGAACAAAGTGTCACGAATTCTTCAACACTCACGTTTTTACGGTACGAAGTCATGTGTTTTGTAATTACTAGTGTTAAAAAAGTTCTTCGTCCGATGATTCGGATTGTGAAAATATAAGCAAAAACAAGAAAGTTAATCTGTTCCTTCATTAAAATTTCAACTGGAAACACTGGCACAAGTCACTTGAAAATATTACCATTTTAACTGTTTCGTTGAATCAACAAAGTTTCGATAAAATATGTCAAAAAATTTTATTTGTTGTTTACTACTGTGTTATCGCGAAGGCCACGTTTGTACGTTTGAAATGAGAGATTGTGAGTGTACATGAGAGAATAAGCAATTTGTGTTAGTGAGTGTTAGCATGGATCTAAATTAAAATATAGCAATAAAAGAAGAGTCCCTGAACCCACATTGTATATTATTTTTTTTTGTTTTATTTCAATTATAGAGGTTTTAACTTAAAGGTCATTCGCCTCTTCGGGTTAGAAAAATCTCCAATGAAAAATTTCTAACCCTATGCGCGGGATCGGGACTCGAACCCAGGTGCGCTGCGTACAAGGCAATCGATTTATCAACTACGCTACGCCCACCCCCGTATATTATTTGACCATGGCAGTGAATAATAAAGGTCGCCAAGTTAAGTACTAAAATTGATTACAATGTAGCTTAACTAAAAAGAAAATAATCGTATCCCAAGCTTCTGTGATATAATCACCGTAACACTGTTTTGGTGGAAAAGCCCCCGGACCACATCAAGATACAGTATCATGCTGAGGGAGTTCCTTGAATACAGGGAATGTTAGTCATAAATCCAGCAACTTGGTCAAGATTTTCATAAATCGTTCAGTTCACGAAATCGTGATTTTTACATGAATTGATGACAGGATGTTTTTCTGTGTGATTTCACGAGATTTCATGATTTTTTTTAATCGCAAAAATACATTGAAAACCGATTTGAATTGAATGATTTTCTGATTTAAATTTATATTCGCTAAAAATCAGGTTTTCCATGCCAAAATGAATTTGTTGAAATCACCCGATTCTCCAGGAATCGACAACCTGGTAATGTGTATCATTGGCACTCGCACATTCAATCTGTTGAACAATATGCTGATATGATAATATTCTATTGCAGTAACAAATGACGATTCGTTTCGAAAATTGTGGTAATAAATGACAAATCGCTATCCACAAACTAAAAGAATAATAGCGCGTCAAAATTTTCAAAAATCGTTTGTTTGGCAAGCAGTTTGCAGCTTCAGACTAAATAGTTAGATTTTTTGTCATTTCTGGAAGCGTAAATCAAGACATTTACCAATAATAGGTACTTGCAAAAGGATTACAGCCTTTTTATGTTCTGATTAAAAGAAGTCGCAGAATTTTATCCGGCTTGTCTATGTTGTCGCCACACAAAATAGACAGAACATAGGAACAAAGACAGAATCGCCAGTATGGTTCAAAAGAAAAAGGCTTGCCAATATCTCGGAGTTGAGTCTGGGTTAAAGCAAAAAAAAATATTCTAAAACAATGGTTCTTGAAAGTCAAAAACGTAAAATAAATACAAATCAGACAGAATATTACAAATTTTCGGCCACCGTTCATCGAAGTGTTTGGAATTGTTTGTTGGAAAAATTTCAAAATTTTATACCACCCTTCTTGCGAGCACATATAGCAATGCCATTTAAAAACGATACAGACAATTTGTTCGGCATAACTCTCGGACGCTCGGCTTGAATTTATTACAGCTGCAGTATCACCGCAACCGGTCCATACATTAGTGCTTGCTGTCGGTCAATGTGTTTCTGGAGTACGCCCATCACATCATATTTATTCCAACGAATATCTGGGTGACACCAGTCTGCGGCGACCGAGTGAATAATGTTAAACTTATTTCGTTCTACGCCGATCAGAAACACATAACAAAAATATTTCAAAAACATATCTTGCGTTGTCACTTGTTATAATTTTCTGTTATTTTAACTACTAACGAGACCTAATTTATAACACAATTTGTTACGAAAATTGTATTCTGTTATAAACTTGTTATTTCATTCTGATCGGGACGTTATCGATTGTGGAGGAATGAATTGGTTTGCCTACAAACCAACCGAAGTGGTATCGCTACTCATACCTGTTGCAATAATAACATACGACCCGATTAGGTTCACCCCAACAATCCACTCGATTTGTGTCATCTCCTCTAAGTAACAGTATACTTGAAAACCATGCTTAATGGACTTCTAATTATCTCTTCTCATTGCTTCACTGCCACATGCTAATGGCGTTTACCCAAACTGATGTATTTACATTAAACTAACACTCATTGAATTATCAGCTTATTTTATCACAGACTTACTAACTGACTTGAAATTGAAGCTAAAAAGGCGCACTTTGTATGACGCCATAAACATTACATCGATACATGATAATTTGGTTCAGTGTATATATGAGAACGAGACAAATCGTTCAACTGTCAGCGGGCTCGAACATCATTAAGCTCGGAAAATAACTGACATCAACAAAAAAAGCGGAAGCATGCTCGATTGAATAAATCTATCACAAACCGTAAACTACCATAAATCAAATCTCGATAACCATCAGAAATATTTGTTCGTCGCTCTCCGGCTGTCTCTATGCCTCTTGGGATAGGTCCAGGTCGGTCCGCTGGTGATGGTTACTGGTGAATTTCAGTGATTTAGCGATATGAGAAGGAGCAGGAGTTCACAAGAGTAACGAACAAAAGTTGAACAACTCTCGCTTCCCCCCCGGCTCGTTATTCGGGATCCTTGAGTCGATTTGTTTCACTTTTTTTTCCACCAATCAGCATTCGCCGTATATGGCCATGACGGGTCCGGTTGAAATCTTCCCCGCCGGTTCCATTCGAAACGCTGGAGTTCTCTCCTGCGGGCAACATGAGACGACAGCAAACTGCCAGAGTCAATTAACATAATTTCCAAGCGTATCTTTGAATCATTTGCCATTTGCATTGGCTGTCTGGGATTTCACTTTTTTCTGCTCGGGTGCTCGGGGATTTGCAGCCTACCTCGGAAAGAAAGATACACGATGCGCTAGGAAAGTAGAGAAAAAATTGATTGTGGCGATAGGCCTTGCTATAAGGTGTGTAAAATCGGTTGGAAGTCTGTGACATCGTGGATATCTAGGAAGGTTCATTCGTCGGTGTGTTTTCTTCTCGGCCCTACACATAAAGAAGAAAAATTATGTCTCACGCAACAAAGTGCGTTCGTGAATTCGTGAAAAGCACAAATGCTATTTAGTGGAAGCTTGCTGCTTTGTAAATTAAGTGCCTGCGTTAAAGTTGTTCAGAAATTTGCCAACTTTGCGGTGAAGGTTGTGCACACATCTTCTTTCCTAACGGTGAATTCCAGAAAACTGGAGTTTTCGACAGAGTTGTTGATCTAACAATGCTAAACAACATTGCTGAAGTAACTAAAAGACTACAGTCTACTTATTCAAAAATTGTTATTGAAAATGAAGAACTTGATTTTTAGTGCATCAAAATTTTAAATATCTAGACTTTGATGTGCCTTGTAGATATAAATTATTGAAAATAAAGTTTCTTTTATCAAAAATAATCCGTTTCTGGTCAGAATTTTTAATTTAACAAACAAAACAAATTAGTTATGGAATTTGCGTTTCAACTACGTCTCTTCAGAATTCGACATTAACTCAGTGACAGGACCAAACTGACGCTAGCTCCAAAAACGAAAACACGATTAGTGTTTTTGAGCAAACCCATAGTCATCCGTGATGTTCCGCAAGAAAAGTGGTTCAATTTTAAGCTGATGAGAACTAGTGAAATTGAAACATTTGGTTTGGTTTAGCAAGCCAATGCAAGATTCACTATGCTGTATTTCTCCTTAGTGGAGAAAAATGTGCTTGAATTTTGAATTTGTCACCCAGATATTGATGGCCGTTTACTGGTGGGAATAGATGAGCTCTCCAGAAACACACTGACCGACAGCAAGCACTATAATGTATGGGCCGGTTGAGGTGATGCTGTTGCCGTAATAAATTCACCGGAGCGTCCGAGACTTATGTCGAATAAATTGCCTGTATCGATGGGAATGGCATTGCTGTAAATGTTCGTAAGAAGGGTGGTGTAAAATTTTGAAATTTCTTCAATGCACCACTTAAAAGATTTTATTTGAGCTAAAAAGTTGAGTGGGTTTTGCTATATTTTAATTTAATCCGATCAACGCTGATCGAGAGGGCGAGAAGAAGGTAAATCTGCGTCATAAACAAAACATTTTATATTTATTTATTTTTAATTTGCGACTTTTCAGAACCATTGTTTCAAAATGATTTTATTCTCAACCAATCTTAACTGATCTTTGGAATCTCAGTGGCTGTATCTTTGTAACTCTGTTTTATCCATTTTGTGTAGTAACAATACGACAAGCCATACGGCAATTTCTCTAAATGGGTTTAGTAAAAGGCAGCAATCTCTCCGCATGTTTCTCCTAGTGCAAAATATTTCGATGCATTGTTCCAGAAATGACAACAATCTAATTCTTTAGTCCGAAGCTACAAATTACTTGCCAAACAAGCATTTTTTTTAATTTCAACATTTATTTTTTTACCACTTTATGTGACATTTTTTTTTTTTAATAAAAACAATTCAAAACACGTGTCAAAAAAGCATACAAAGCTGGTCTTGCGAAATGATAAATAATAAAAATTGATTGTTTATACTAGAAGAAAACATAGCTCAAAACTCAAAATTCGGTTACCTTGTTCTGGTAGTTCAGAGGGTAAGGTGTTGGCCTCATAGGTCGTATGAAAGGATTCCCAATGGTAACACTGGCCCTACAATTTTCCTGTATACTAAAAATCGGCGGCAAAGTCTGTCGAAACAGTAGGTTCCGCAATATAATGTTATACAAAGGCTTTGCCTTTTTATAAATCAAAATTAATTTGATCCAGCCCTAATCTCAGGATACAGTGAAATTTATCATGCAGTGAAATTCTTGCAGTACGCTGCCCCCAAATCGTGCAACACCCTAATACTCACATGTGTGCTTACGATGTCAATCACGAAAACTGTACAACTGGATCTGGAGCGATCATCATCATCATCATCATTATGTGACCGTCTCGATGGAAATTGTTTCGAAGCGCCGCGCGACAGTCTCTCACCCTGCCTACCGGAGAGACTTTCGCATTTTCACACGCAATTAAGTGATGCTGTCCGTAAATGCTATTATTGCTTCTTTACGAAATAATGGATGCGCTTGAAAACTCCGCTTCGGCTAATAGCTAGCAGACATGGCGATACTCGAGCAGACCCAGAAAAGGGGACGCCGCGGACGCTTGAGTGCACGCATGAAAAAAATGAACAAGTTTGAAAACAACTAGACCGTTCGATTTCACCTTTCTTATTGCAAGACATTTTGGGTGTTTCGAATGAAGGATTGTTCAAATGTTTACTCAGATATCTTCTCGTCGGCACCGGAACGATGAAGCATTAAAATTATTGATCAACGTATATCGTAAGCTGGGAGCTGGATAGATCAGGTTATTAAAAACCTGTCACAGAAGTGTTCAGTAAAATGCCATAGTATAGCAACAAATGATTCCGTAGTGTAGTCACAAATGATTAAATCTTTCAAGATTAATAAAATAAACATTAATTTTAAGGCCTAACGATTGCCACCGAACTATACTTTATTGATCGATCCACACTCTCGCAGTCATGTAATTAGTCCAACATCGAACATTTAATGGGGGTCCATTTCATCCCAACAGCCCTCACACATACAGACATACACATAGTCAGAAAATTATGCTAATCTACTCAATCTTTCGGTGATTAGGTGTTTTTATGGCATGAAGACTGGATGAAATGACCACGACCGAGTGGAGCGATATGTGTCTTTTCGGTTAGCGGAATCCTTGGCCTGCTCAGAAGTGAACGGAAAGACCTCGGTCAGAAATATCGAAAACCAATTTTGATGCTGAAGTTGTTTTAGAATAAGCGTCCTTTCAGGTAGCTATAAATTAACGTTTCAATCCAAGGGAAATTTGATTATAATATTAATATTACCATTTATTTTCGAGATAAAGTGCTCCCGAGTACACAACGGTATTAACGAGGAATAATCCGAAACCATTCCTTTCCAACCGATAGATTGTCTCATTCCAGCAGGGTTGCCGATATGCCAGATTTATCTGGCACGACCAAAAATTTTTACAATCTACTGAAAAAAAGAGGAAAAAAATTAATTCTGACAGATCTTTTTCGATAATAAAAGTTATAGTCCACGACTTGTCCTAAAGCAAGAGAGGACCGTGGGATCCCTAAAGTGTAAAACGTTAGTAAAACGATATTAACGTTCGACTGCCTTGTGAACTATGACCAATACAACGTTTTTTTGGGTATTGTGTTACTCCTTTTCGTTTAAAAGTATTGGTAACCCTACATTTCATATTCATCTTTAGTAGAACAGAAGAAAAAATTGGCTAAATCAGCACGTTCAGGTAGACAGATCACTGTACATCTCTCCAGAAATTACGAAAATTGCTGACAATGGCTGTACGAGCAGCGATGCTGATTCTAACATAAAGGAACTTAGAATTCAAGTCTTCTGTACCTTCGGTATTGCACAGTATAGACATTCGCCGTACACACGAAGAGAGGACGAGTATGATGATCAATCCGTTCGATAGAGCCTTAAGGTACCCTTACACAGTATAGCTAGGGGGGTTACTAATGTCATTACTGAGCAGTAATATTAAACTTTAGGCGAGTGATGACGAATTTCTGATATAATTCCAATACTACTGTTATTACTTTATAATGACATTTTTGATGCTCGTGTAAGGGCCCCTTAACAACCGAAGCATAGGAACATGGTTCCGTTCCCCATAAAAATGTTAAATGTACCTTTTTCCTTCTTCCATCAGGAATGGATTGGACCGAGACGAATGAAGGTGGATGCATGTAGAAGGCTTCAATCCTCTGCATATTAAATCTGTTCAACATAACAATGGTGAACATCGAACAGTCTCCAACCATCATTAGAATCGTTTCGGCTTTTCTCGCTCCAAACTGATGAGGGTTTTCGAACACGAGGATAACATATCTCCTCCTCCGTGTCAGGTCTGAAAATTATCGTATATATTTTATTATATATAGAGAGCAAGAATGCGAGCTTTAGTCGTGTAGGAAGCATACACGTAACCAAATGGAACAAGATACATGCGAAAATCGATTCCATTTTCGGGGATTTGTTTGCTTTATTAGATACACACCCTGGACGGCGTTATTTTTTTTCTAGAGCCAAACTCAAACAGTTCCTTCCACAACTCACTATCCGAAATCCATTCTCCGGCATGTAGGACAAGTTGCAACTTGTTTGATCAGGCGGCAGTCTTCTCCGATTTCACCTTGTGCGCGCATTCAGGCCTCGGTTCAGTTTTCGCATCACATGGCGACGAACGCCAAGAACAGGATGGTCGAACGGACGGGTGGAGAAGGTGAGAGTTCCGGCGTGACAGAATCACATTCCAGCAAAAGGGACTGCAGCTGCCAGGCTGTTGATGCACTCGTGCATATCCACAGAGTAGGTACTAAGTTTTAAGTATCATTTACACGACGCGTCAGATTTTCGTCGCTGGTATGGTACGGCACGTAAGCGTTGGTTTCATTCCGTTCATATTATACAGTAGAAACGACACGGAAAGTATTGACGTACGAAACGTATGTATAATGTGTGCCGTTCTGTCGGCGAAGGCTAGCAAATTGTGTAAAGCGTGTTTTAGACTGCTGGCATGTTGGCGGACGGATTTGAGTCGCGTTAGGAAAGGGTATGATTTGATTCGATTTATTTTACTGGATCAGATTTTTGTTGTAGTTACGTTGTGTTTATATAAGAAGCTGATATTATGGCATATGGTACCAGCGCAGTTTGTTGATACCGAGAAAAGGCAGTGGTTACAGAATCCTTTCGTAAAATCTCTCGAGCACTTATAATGGAAAGGGTCTTATAGTAGAATGACAAGAAAAATACCCACTTCTGAGTCGATTCCTAATTCAACTAGAACTCCAGACTCCAAATTTAAAGTAAAGCAAACATGTCTAGCAACCGAATCTACATGGCTTGTCACCAGTAGGTGGCCCTGTATGTGTTAGGTTATCATTAACCCTAGAACGGTTTTGTGGGGTACATTTGTACCCCTGAGCTATTTGCAATCCCTGTTATTCCGTTATGGTTTATTTTAACTGCAAGCAAACTTTATCATAAATCAATTTGATTATTAAGCTTCCATTCAAGCTGGTGCAACCTATTCGTTTTACTTGACCAACATAACAGTGCCCGCTTAAAGTTTGTCTAGAGTACAAATATACCCCACAAAACCTTCCAAAGTTATGGCAATATTAAGAAAAAAAGGGATTTTGACGTATTTTAAAGACCTGTTCTATAAAAATTGAAATATTGCACAATAAAATTTACAAAACGCGAATATTTTTGAAAAGGCTGCTTTGCTTGGCTTTTTTTTAAATAAAACTATCCAATTTAATTATAAATTCAATAAAAGCTAGGCATATTAGAGCGGTTTTAGCTCTGGGGTACGAATGGACCCCACAAAACTGTTTACGTATAGAAAAAGTCACGAATCCGTTGTAGGGTTAAAAGTGAAAATAAGAAAGATCTTTTGTCTACAACTTTATCGAAGACTGCTTCTTAATTCGGTTTTGAAAGAAGCTATTAAACTTGATGTGATGTTTGAATCAGTTTTGTTGATTTGATTGGCAAATTTGATGTGCATAACAGCTATTCCAATCACCAAAGCTTGTTTAATGTGGCATGTATTGTGGAGCAGCATCTCAACGGTGTGAGACACCGTATTTCCAACAGTAAATCGAAGCAAAAATGTCGTTTTGCTCCTTTGCTGTAAATTAGATTCTCGCTTTCTCTCGTGTACACCGCGTTTAATTACTAACTCCAGTGTTTTCCGCATGCCTGCATAGTACAATTCAAAGCGATTCTGTGCCTACAAAACCCAAACAAGTTTATTCAAAAGTCGGTGTTCGTTCTTTTATATATAGATTTAGTCGCGCACTGAATATAGGCTTGATTTGGGACACAAACTACCCAAGTAGCACGCTTTGTTACTATAATTTGTAACTCTCTTGGTAACAACTATGTTATGGAAACAGCGCATTTTTTTGTATGTTGTGCAACATGTTCCTAATTGCTGCAAAATAATGAAAACAATAGCTGTGCCATTTGTCGAGCACTCGGTAGTTGGACAGTTCTGTTTTAGGGTGGAATGGCAAACAAAGAGGCATTTGCAACTTGTTAGACTGTTTGTGTAAGTTAGCAAAGTTTCTGATTAGTTTCACAACTGTTATTGATGTTTGCTTACTTAACACTATTGGCCAGCTCTATAGTTAGTTTAAAAACCCGTGTAAATTCTTTTCAAATATATCCAACAATAAAAAATATTGTGTAGCAGTTGTGCAACATTTAAAACTTTCAACAAGTTGCAATTGCTACTTGGATAATTAGGTCGGCACACAGCGAAAAATCTAACTCTAACTTCCTCTTTGGGGGTTCAGCACTCTTGCGCGCAGAAATTTTTTGTGTTGATAAAAAAATTACACTGCGAAACATGATTTTAAAAATTGGGTGCCCCACTTCTGGTATTTGATTTTACGCTACGTCTAGCGTCGTTTCGTAAAACGTTCATGCATCGTTGTACTTTAGCTCTTATTGTCGTTGAAGTTTTTTTTCTCTAGCGGACCCTACACGAGCGGAAATATTGACAATAAACCAATTATTGATCAATATATTGATCGTGTAAGGACATTTTGAAAATATTGAATATGTAGAATTCAAATGGGATTGACGTATTGAAGTAGTCTTGTCAATATTTTTATTGACAATATTCTTGTCTCGTGTAGGGTCCGCTTCTCGGCTGCCCTCAACTCACCATATCGTTCTGACGCATAGCCACTGCAAGCATTCGGTTTCTAGTCTGGTTTTTCTCGTCAATCACACTTTGACACTCAACGTCCAACCAGCCATTCCGCTGATTTCCATGATTCGTATCCTTCACCATTGGGGCTGTTGTACTAACCGTCTCATGAACCTATGCTATGCTTCGTTCGAGTTATCATTAGTAGGCAGTTCTTCTATTCGTTTGTCGAGCTTCTGGACATATTCCTGGGCAACGCTTGTTTCTTGAACGCCTGTAACCAGTTATGCTGGACAGTAGAGTGGCAAGAAAAAAAAAACGACCCCTATCGGCCCACCCCTGAGTCGATTCCTAGTCCTACCAGGAGTATTTGCTCTAAATTTGAAGCAGTGCCACCTAGCGGCGGAAATGCGAGCTAGTGGGTTTTCTCCATGTAAATTGTCGAAAAATCCCATACAAACTTCAGGCACGTTGGTCCGGTAGCTAGACTTGTCCGATTTGCTTCAAATTTGGAGCAAATATTCCTGGTGGGACTAGGAATCGACTCAGGGGTGGGCCGATTGAGTTTTCAAAAATTCATTATTTTACTGGGTAGTCTACTGGACAGTCTTATGCTAATCTTACACAATGATCAGAGTCAACATTCGGTCTTTGAAAGATCATGACATCAATGGCAACGGAGAAATGTCGACCATCTATCAAAATATGGTCGATTTGAAAGAACGTTACCCCATTCGGGTACACGTTTGCATATTTCTTCGCGAAAAGACCGTGCGAGGAGAATCCGAAACACCAAAAACCAAACTTTCACGTTAGATTTTGTGCCCTTATGTGCAAAATAGGGTCTCACAAAAAAAAAATTCTAAGTAAAAAAATGCATAGTGCCAGGCGACCAAAAGATTTGGTTGTATTTAACATCCTCATCAGTGTACCAGAGCTTATGTGCTTATTTCCGAAGCATCAATCGGAACAAACTAAAACAAACATCGAATGGTTCAGTTCGTTAGAATTGAGCAAAATCGTGAGTAGATTAT
>NC_080670.1:9265564-9302178 GCF_030247195.1 Topomyia yanbarensis | reverse complement strand
TGAGCCACCCTAATAAGTAGTAAAGTTAATTTCTAATATTTTTTAAGCAAAAATTTAATTCAGTGCACAAAAGTTTCCTTAAAATTTTTTTTGAGCCTTCGCAACAAATTAGTTATTTTTGAGCCACCCTAATGAATAATGAAGGTTCTTAACAAATGTCAATATGAAAAACGATTTGGCACACGAAAATTAATATATAAAAATTTTAGGAACAATTTCGATAAAATAGATATTTTTGAGACACCCCAATGAATAGTAAATGTTAATTTTTCTGATAGGGTGATGAGCCTATTTGCGCTATGTTTCTATTGTCACCCTACCCATTTGAAGCCGTTGGTTAGAGCAGTATCTGCCATCTTTGTTCAACGCATTGAGTCAAATGGTAGCGCAACAAGAGGGGCACTCGAATCGAGTTTTCATTGTGCTCAAACACGAGAATTTTACTGTTTTCAACGCAATTGTGTTATTATATTGGTTCTTAACAACGAAGCAAAGCGGTTGATGTCAATTTTTACACATTCCATTGATTGTAAGGCAAGAAATTGCCGAATTAGTGAGGCACCTTGCTTAGTATGGTGAAAATAAGCTCATCACCCTATATTTTAATATCGAAAACGAATTCAGCGTACCAAAATTACAGAAAAGGTCCTATTTGAAACAATACGGCAAAGTTTTGACTTTAGTCCACGTTTTGTTCTAAGTCGTACCACTGTGCACGGATAATATCTCGCAAGCACAACAGTATTTATTGCTGATAAGTTTATAGCGTCATCGAAACATGTAACTCATGGATCGCAGTGCAACGATTTCATCTCATGCAAAGTAAGACCAGAATAAAAACACAGATTTTTTGGCAGCCAGGCCAGGCAGTCATTACTTAAAGCTAGAACGGAATATAAATAGAAACCAGAAACAGGAATTTGAAATACAGGAAGAAATTCTGAAATCTTGAAGATCTTCACTAGGACGCGGAAAAACCTGACTACGAGCCGCATGATTGTAGCGTCTATACTCTACAGGTCAGAACAGGGCGAAATATTCCACAAAATATTTTTTTTTCGGGTACAATAACGTAAGTTCTCCGACACCAGTTATGTGTTTGAGACGGGACATAAAATAAGTATTTCAGATGATGGATACGTTTAGGATCTACCCGATCCACGCTAGACAAAGCGCGAAAGGTTATTCAGTGGGTGAGAATAGCTTAACAAAGCGTATCTGTTATATATTTACGGCCAAGAAATTGTAGAACAAAGCTTTTTTTTAACTCGTTTATTTGACACGGCACATAGCGGTTGCTTAACGGAGCCGTGGATCTTTTATATGTTTACAATACATGTAAAAATTAAAATATAAACACGAATTATTGTGGTAATATTGGATCTCGTGCGCGCAACTTTTTATTGCGAGCGGAGACCTTCTTTTGCGAGGTCTGTTAGCAAACAGCGTCAGGGGGGTCATTAAATTCTCTCTTGTTTTTCACGTCCCGGTCGAAGCTAGCTTGGTGTCCGGGATCAGATGTTTTCCCCTTATTGTTGATCAGTGTAAATCCGTCGTCATTGTTACTACATTCGTTGCCGTTGTTGCTTACAGTTACTTTTGGGGTGCTGGATGATTCTTTTGAACAAAGATTTTCTTTCATAAACTGTTGTGAACTGTGTTCGACTAGTAATGGTTTGTCTGGAATTTCCATTCAAAGTGGATTTTGACAGTTGGCTTTTATGCCGTAATCATATGTTTGTCGAGAATTAACCGTTGAGCAAAAATGGCAAATGCGATGTTTTTTAAAATTTTACAATATTGATTTCATAAAATTTATTTTATAAGCACTTATATCTTTTGAATCATAGAATCTAGAGTTAAAAGTTAAAATTCCTGCCAATTTTTCATTCTGGGCCACTGTGCATTGGGTCTGTCACCCTGATTTTTTTCCAATTCGTTTACAGTGGCCCACAGCGATAGTTTAACAAAATCGTGGATCCTTGATATTTTTACAATATGTAAATGTTATTGAATATTCGTTGGATCTCGTGCGCGCAACTTTTTATTGCGCGTGTAGACCTTCTTTTGCGGTGGGAAAGCGTTTGTCTACTCACATATTGCGTCATGGGGGTCATTTATTTCTCGCTTTTCTTTCATGTTAAGGTCTTCATCGTTTTACTCATGAAATAGTGCAAGCGTGTACCAGGTAGTTTTCCTTGCTTTTTAGTTCAAATTGCAGTAGAAAAAAAATTCAGCTTTGCATCGAAATACTTTAATTGACTTTAAAGAAAACCACCTTAACAACAGAGAAGAAACAATCGTCTGAATCTTCCACGCGGGGGAGTTAGTGAGGATAACCGCCAAACCACAGCTGCAACGAATGCCGAAACGAAAAAGTACCAAGGAATCCAATAATAAAATCCAATCCCCAGACTCCAAACTGCCACACACTCCGGGTGGGGCGGTTTAAGATCCGGGTCTGCGCTGTTCGTCTTTGTTTGGAGTGTCGGCGGGTGGCGGTACACATATTTTGCGGTTTCGTTTTCCTTTGTACTCGTACTTCAAGAAGCAGAGAGGGATACGCTACGCGGTGGACCTTACGGAAATCCAACCAGCATCATGAATTATTAATGATAATTAGGATCTGCTCCAGTCTTTGGTTTGATTTACTGCCACTATGTTTCGTCTGCGAGTACCATCTCAATGGTGAAATGTGGGTATTTTTTGCAGTTGCAAGTGAAATAGAAAACTGTGGAAATGTGATTTATCCATCAATGTTTCAATTTTTCAAGTAACGTAGAAATTAAAACTTCTTTATATAGCATTTGAGACAACAAAAAATATGTAACTTATTAGTAGTACTTTTCGTTCTTGAGTAGACTATTCTTCGAGCGTGTTCTGTACATATTGTTGCTGGTACATGACCAACTGCTGGCAAGATTGTCGTACACCGTTGGCGGTTTATTAGCAGTAAAATCCTAACATTTTGAGATGAAACGGTATTTTCTTTGTCGCTCGTACTGTTGGAATACAGAAAAAAAAGAAAATAAAGTTCAGAAAATATTGTTTTGATTCCACCAGATGGTATTTATTTAACTTTGTAGATAGGTATTTCGTCGGCGCCTTGCTGATTTTTTCGCAGACGCTGAAGCAGTCAGCAAGGCTTCGACGGTAAGTTCAATAACTACCACCTGGTGTAATTAGAAGGGCACCTTTTCTTTAATCTTTTCTAATTATTTTCAAGAATCCACCATTTTGGATTAATCAGAAGCTACTTATAGTAGTTTACACACATTTCGCAGCTGACAAGGATGAGCAGATGACAGCCACCACAGCAAAGGTGTCAACTGTCGAGAAGCCTCTTTAGTCACTTGCTTCCATTGAGGAATAGTCGCACACGTGACAGCTAACGTGAGAGCCTGAAGGGAAAGAGCCTTCGCTGTGGCACTTCTGAACTTCTCGTGAACACACACTTACGTATTTACCGGAAGCGATGTAATTTCCCATGATTTTTACTTTGCTATTACCGGTTGTGGCAGCGGCGAAGCTCGCAAAATTTTACATTAGTGCGGTTTTTTTTGTTTGATATTTTCCCCTTCTGAGCTGACGAAACAGCCATATGGGATCCTTAGAAAGGTGTAAATTGGATTTTTCACTTATAATGAAAAAAGTGAACGTCATTAATGGAAGATTAAGAAATAAAAGCTCATAGTGGGGTTTTGCGGGGTTGATTAGGACGGTTATCAGCCATTTCCATTCGTTGAACAATTGTCTAAAGTGTTAATCTTTTGAATTTTAGTCACAGGTCTCTGCAAATTAGACGAGAATTCAAGTTTCATCTTGGAAGGAAACAGCTTGGAATTGAACACTACCACCATCGAGCTCTGAGGCGAGATTTCTGAATAGAGTTTGCCTTAAAATTTGGCTTTTGATTTAATCCATATTTTTACTGTGATTTAGACAGCATTCAAAAGTGTCAGATCGGGGAAGCTAGGCGAGAATTGGTCCGGATTCAATTATCCAAATCATTCATCTCATCAGTAACTAGCACCAACTTAGGGCAAGTAGGACGAAAACTCCTAATTAAAACTTGCGTTAATAAAGAGAATTTTTGGATAGATGAAAAGGATAAAAGATATAATCCAATCGTCAATTAAATGTTCAATCCTCAACCAGGAAAATTATTCATTTCAATCATTATATTAAACTAGCAATTTTTCTGTATCAAAACAGCAGGTCATGTCTCAGGACACGATGTAGTAACGTAACAAGACTTGGCTCGGCTTACACTGCCCCTCCAGCTTGTCATAGACAAACTTCGATAGGAAATTTCAACTCCCTGTGCCCAACCCCTTTTTTCGAACTGTGAAGTAAGACGTGTAAACACTTCACGCAAGCAAGCAACAGTCACCCAGAGGTCTACGCTTTAGCAATGGTTGATACTTCTGGCAGCCATAGAAATGGGTGAGAGAGGAAGGAATGCAAACAGTTGGTGGTTCTGTCAGTCATCAAATCTAACTTGCAAGTGTGTGCTTGTATTTGTATTTGCTTTGTTGCTCTATCCATTTACCCCTTTGCACCGCCTGCTGTCGCAAGTTGTAATGCCCATACAAATGCTTTTAGTGCCTTGAAAGCAGCACCGATTACTATCGGTGTGTCGTAGCAACACACTGAATGCGATTGTAAATTGCATGGGACACTCAAAATAAAGCAGGTTTATCAGTTTGTTGTCCTTTCGTTTTCCCTCGCGATCTCAATATTACGGGTTGATCTAAGCTGATTGGTGTTCCGGAACAACTAAATCTGGATCGGATTGTGTTGCTTCAATCATTAAGTTTTTTTCACAGTGTCCACACTACAATGCCCGGTAGTTGTGACTGCGAGCATTACAGTACACATGTTGAATTAGCAGGTTATTTACCTTTTTTCTGCGTACCATCGAGCTCGAACAAGAACTCTGGTGATTTCGATGCGGTATGTATATGAAAGCGGAGCAGCGAAGGGTGGTGC
The DNA here is from genome assembly GCF_030247195.1 of Topomyia yanbarensis. Lineage (NCBI taxonomy): Eukaryota > Metazoa > Arthropoda > Insecta > Diptera > Culicidae > Topomyia > Topomyia yanbarensis. Next base: position 9,297,186 of record NC_080670.1, on the reverse strand, counting down.
TGATGGCGGTACTAGAAATGATGACAACAATAAATAATAATACTTAACTGAACCGAGACTGAGGAAATGTGTTGATTCATCAAACGGGCATGTCGGCCGCTCCGACACAAAGGCGGCATCCAGTTGTTCAGCGAGCGAGAATGAGACACGGTGTCGCTTCGATTCATCACATTTGGTTCGGGTCGATGGACGATGCGGCGAGTGTGTGTGTGAGTCTGATAATAATGTAATTAAACTCTAGAATTGCACAAATTGTCCGGCAACGTTGCTGTAATACCAGAAAAGGACAAAAATCTGCTTTCATTTCCCCTTTGGTACTGCACTATTACCACATCATTGGTTGCATGTCTATGCAAATGAAAATGAGTCAGTGTCATGCGGTTGGACTTCGAATCGCCGACTAGAACTCAAATTGTTGAAATACGTGAAAAAGTTTCTATTCTGATTGGTGTTTTTATTAGTATCGCTCCAATGGTATCCCTAGCTTGTCTAGTACTAGGACAAAGAACAGTCGCCAATTCAGTCCGTCAACGGCAAGCAGTCTGAATGATTTATGAAGCGCGATGACAGGATTTGCTTGACTGGAACGGGAATGTTGCTTCCGAACAAGTCGAGCACAAGACGTCAATCCAATCCGGATGACATTCGTCCCTGCATGCTGGAATGTTGTCCCTCACAAATACAGCTCGTCCATTCGGCAAAGCTCATCGTTCCATACGGGAATTTGAAATCGTTCTACATTAGGCTAATGAAAACGTGATGATCTATCTTTTGAAAACTACCATAAATCATCATGAAACAGTAATGTTTCGGTTCGGGTTTAATCTTGTTTGTCGATGGCGCCTGGATGTAACCCGTGCAGCAAAATACCTTCGGATCAAATTCGCTGCTAGAAATGTTGGAATTGTTGTTATGAAACTAGGTCAATATCCGCTGAGTTTGATAACAGATCAAGTGCTGACAGATGACTGACACATTTGTGATTGACGACGGTGGAAGAAGTCGTAACAAATATGTTCGCTGAAATTTGAAACAACAAATACGAAAATCGAGCACTGCCGATAGAATTGTTGAGAGCAGGTAGATTCCATTAGTAATCATATCAACTTAGTAGTCCCATTCCAGTTTATGCATATTTTGTTTAGCTATATTACTTTCCAAGAAGAAAATTGGATGATTTCCATTCTGCGCATAAATGACACAATACCAATCACTTTAATAATTATAGAAGTTTCATTCCGATTTCGTCTCATCAGTATCTGGCAGACATACTTGGCCACCATTTCTAGCGGCCTAGTTTAATGGTTTAGAACCAATTTGCTCTTTAAGGACTAGGGGAGAGGCGATAACAGTAACTGTAACACGATTTAAATTTGATGATAATACATGTTATTTGTGTAACCAAAAGTGGTACATAGCGCAACTCCGGTATGAACTTATACATACATTTTTTCCAGCTGGTAAAACTTACCGGAAATAACTTTTTATGGGTAATAAAAAGTGAAATATTCTACTTGTTAATTTTATTCTTTTGTTTTGATGAAGAATATTATCCTAACGCTTCGAATTAAATCACTATATCATCGCGTAACATTCGACCACCACACATACATATAATCTGCAATCCTGAAAGAAGAGACAATTTCTACAAAACTTGCCCAAATTTACTAACTTTGCACTGCATTTACTGTGGAAAATCGGACAATTTCGAGACAGACCACAAAAACAAAAAACATCACTGATTTCCATACCCAATCATTTCACAATTACTAAATGGGTCTATTCATGAAAATTGTGAAATTACACAGAACCATTGACAAGTTACCAAAAAAATTTTGTTCGCTGCAAATGATGAGCTATAAATAGTAATAGACTAAACATTTATTCAATGAACGGTAGCTCATAAATATGGAATAATGTTTTTCATTGCACTCCACAAGTGTCGCAGGTGGAGAGAAAGTTCTTGTTGGGATAGAGATTCGATGTCAGAGACAACCGCAATGATATAGAATATACTTAAGTTTTTCCCTTATAATTTGGGCCGTAAATTGTAATAGGAATCTCCAAGTAAGTCGCTTTGGATGATTTTTTTCAAATTCAAAAAAAATCGCGTTTAGTGTTCTGGAATATGCAAGTCCTTTAAAACTAGACACATTTTCTCCAGGTCAACATTTGCAAGTCTCGCCGAAAACAAGTTGGCATGAGAATTTTACCCTTATCAACCCAACGCACACATGAACAGAAAAATAAATTTATCCCAACGCAACTCACAAGTAACACAAACTCGTTTGCACCATGCAGTGTTGCACTAAATCCTAGAAACATTACCGCTATTGATTTTCGGCAGTGGTGGTATCACCTCGTACACAGTTAAACCCTGCTGTGTGCAGTCTATCGTGCGTTACCCAGCCAATGGTGCAAACCTAAGCTCTGCATGTACACGAGCGATTGTATATGGATGATATAGCCATGATATTGCTCGTTTAATATTCGAGCGACGAATGATTAAAACGACACAGCGTGTTGTAAACTACTATTTGATTGAGTCACTTAAATTCGAGTGTGTGCATATACCAACGTTGCCGAAAATCCATAGCGTCTACCGCTTATTGGACAATACAGTCAACATGTTGCTCGTTTGGCAAGTGAACATCGACTGATACAAAACGGATACGCCGGTCCTGTATAATGTCCTTGTTGATGAAACGTTTAGCTGCTCCCTTTTGTCGGCTCTGCCGAAAATAGGCTTGCAAATCTCGTCGTGCAATTGCTCGTCGTTTTCGAAAGATTTTCTGAAAATCCGTTTTTGCTTTATTTATAAAAGTCGTACATTTTACGAAATTAAATACATAACACGTGCACATATTTCCGATTAGATAGTGTCAAAATATAGCGATTTCGTTCGGTACAACGGAAGTTGTTCGAATTTAAAAACTGGGAAAATTTCTCAGCAGAAATTTTTGAAACAAACGAGAAAAAAAGAAGAGAATAAGGAAGTAAAAAGATGAAAAATGGAAATGGGATAAGAAGCAAGAAAAAGCGAACATAGGCTATATAAAGAAAGAATAAAATGAGGAATATAAAGAAAATGTCATGTAGTGAACCTACCAGCAAAATAGAAGCAAAATAGATGAAGGTAAATGGAAACGTAAAATAAAAAGAAGAAACAAACGAACATCGAAAAAGCGAAAGTATGAATAGAGAAGCAGGGTATAGGGAAAAACAAAATAAGCCGATAACAAGTAGGCAAAATATGAAATCTTGCTCCGCGATTCATTATCGTCAAATTGAGCAGTTATTACGGAAAATGCTATTATTTGTACCGATCTGCCTTTAATCAAAAGTTTTCTTAATATTCAGTTATTCAGAAAAATAGTTGATAGAAAAAATGTTGACAATATAAGACTCTCATTGATTCATCATAGCGTGCTGTACTGACAACATTATACGTCCCATGTTGTGTGCTTGTGAACAAAGGTAGCGTTTCGGTTATTGATTCAGCATCTATTTTGTGGCCAAGCCAGTCCGCCAGATACTGATGAGACGGAAGTCGAAATGCAAGTCTATGACTTTTTTCAATTATTTACAATTGAAATAAACAGTCTCGTAATTATTTTTCCAATCTATTCTGTTAACTCGTACCGGTAGTGCAATTAGAGTTCAATCTCCTACTTCTTGAAAACCATTTCAATCCAAACGACAAGATTATTTTGTAATCGAATTTCAATCCTAGTTGGTTCGAAATCTTGCAGGCGAAGAAAACGAATAGTAGGGATATAGGGACGGATCTCGAATTGTTGTTTTTCTTTCTGTTATTCTTCATCCTAGCAGCAAGACGAAGCATGGCGATTAATTTTATTGAATTCCTTTTCCCACTAGCCACTCAGCGTCAATACAAGAAATTGATTACAACACCATCGAACTAGAATAGCAGTTGGGAGAAGCGAGCTTTGAAGGAGAAATTGTGCTCAATTGTATAAACAAAATCAAAAGAAATTTGTAAATTCCACGATTTTTCGGTGTACTTCGGTATGATAAATCAATCAAGTTGTTATTACTTTTTATTTTTATATATTTCTAGACCCAGTTGAAAGCATTTTTACATTTCTATGTAAATTTTAAAGTATTTCATGTTTTAGGAACGTCTATTTCAACTAATACTAATCCTTCTACAAGTTGCTTGAGTTATTTTTTCGATGCTTCGGGCATTCTACGTTCTTGCATCAAGTATACGCTAGGCACCCTCTTCGACTTACCAGCAGAAATCCGTCAGTAATGATGATTATTATTATCCATATATAACCTACACAACATTTCCGTTCGGTGTTCAACTGTGTGATCAGGGTTCCCCGCCTCCGTTAGTCCCTTTTCCAGCACATTCCTCATTAAGCATTGATTTTATTGTTTTTTTTTTTTCATATAAGGTAGAAGAGCCTTTTTTCATCTCAGCTCTATTCATTTGAATCCATTGGTTAGAGTAGTATCTACTATCTCTATTCAATGCATCGACTCGAAATAAAGAAGGTCGAAAATGGGTTGCTCTCGATGCAAATTTTCCCTTCGCTCAAACACAAGTTTTGACACTATAGTGCTTCTGAAGTACGAAAAATAATCAACAATGTGACAAGCTTATTTATTGAGATGCATAAGGGATCATCCACCCTATACACACATAGTGGGATCCGTTCAATTCCCCTACTCGGTGACTAACATCATGGTGGTGTTGTGATAATGCCGTATTGTTTGATTTTCTTTTCCTATATACCCTACGGATGGGAGCCGAAGCGAGAATGGTAATCTATGGCATGGCGATGGTTGCGATGGTGATGACAATTTGTGCACTCTCAATGTACGTAAAACAAGCAACAGCTCAGTATGTTAAGCTTAACAGTAAAATTTATTTTCATGTACATATCAGTAATATGAAAATGAAAAAAAATCCACAGATTCACTTTACTTGACACGCTTTTTTGAACGAATATTGTTGAAATTTTACGTATTGTTTGAGAGCTACTATTATAATTAACTACAATCTTCTTTGAAGTTTCATTGCACGCAAAATATCTTCTACAGCATATTGGTAGTGCGTTATCACCGGAATCGATAAGAGTACTAGGTTCGAATCCAACGTGTATATTATTTACGAGTTTTCTTACCTGTTATTTTATTAAGTGTAATTTTTCATCAAAAGGCCAAAAACACGTGTGTTAGAAGAAAACCTGCTAGAAATTGCGATTTATCTATTTTTCCCGGTGTTCTTGTTTCATATATGAAATAAACTAGCGTAAATTGAAAATCTTCTCTATTTTGTTTTGTTCTTAATAATATTAGCGTTTCGGCTTCATCTCATCAGTATCTGACAAATCAACTACCAGAAAACTAACAAATCATACATGGGGGTCATGTTCGAGTTTGACTAGTCGTCCAGGCGCTACGCCAACAGAATTAACCGTTCTAGTGTGCTTTGATAATTTATACTGTTTTAATGTATGTGCTCATGTAATTTAATAATACTAGTCCATAAGATGTATTGTTATGATTGATGTTTATATCTGTAGTCTTCAAAAGATAGTGGTTTTTGCACCCATTTGAGAATAGTATGAAATATATCCAGCTCGAACGGGATTTTTTCCACTCCTTCTCTTCATTTAGACTCTAGTCCGAAGGGTACAAAACAATAAATAAAATTGAGAATCAACTCTTTTAACAAATACTTCATGTCTTCAGTAAATTTGTTGAACATGCTGCTTGAAACAACTTTGTTGAAGACATGAGAGCTCTATGTATATATGCAGCCAATCAAGATAATAAAATTTTCCTAAACCAACTTTTTTCCAATGTAAATTTTTATTGTAAGATCGGGAGACCCATGTATTAAATAAAAACGTGTATTTTATTTTTCTAAACAACTTTGCAGAAGTTCATACAAATGTAGGAGTTATTATGAACAGTAACATTCGAACAACTTATTTCAAAGGTTAAATGAGAGAACCAAGCAGCCGTGCTGGAACCCCACTTTTTAAACAGTGTCCAATCGTTTTCATTTATATTCATATTAAAAACAAGCATCGCTACGGCGAGAAGAAAATCACGCCAACCGAAGCATTTTCTTACTTTCATACAATAGATTGCCCATAAATCTTCATTTGGTATCAAAGTGGCGGCGGGCAAATGTGAACCTATCTATTCTTTCCTCCCTACATTCCATTAGAGAATGAAAGTTCAATGTTTTCTCCACGCGGGAAAAAATACGCGCTGCTGCTTTTGTTGCTCATTTATCTGAGTTGAACCATTTGCTAGCTAGAGGGACAACCGAACTGTTCTGGAGACGACCTCCAGTCTGTCCGTGGTCGGATGACGACGACCGTCTGTCTGCCATCGCAATATGGCGGCATGAAAAGCTCTTTGACATTCACAATATGCCCCCGCGTCGGTCAAGACGTCATCATCGTTGTACTAATGTTTGGGAAGGCGGACCGGGGGATGGAAGGAAAACGTACGGGAAAGTGATATTTTCCGGACGTTTTACTGACATTGTCGCCTTGGGCCTTCGGATGGTACGATAGTTCCTGCTGAGAAAACGAGCATTGTCATCATGAACGGTCGAAAAGATCCGACACGGTAAAGTTGGAATGTTCCAGGATAAGAGAAAATTAGCAAAACCCGACGTAGTTTATTTAACAATTATGACTAACCAAAAATATCAAACGAAGAAACTTATATTTTGTTAATTTGTAGTTAGCGTGTTATACACACAAAAATCTGGGGACTTATTCGTTGAGTGTATCAATCCTCACTCGGGTCAGTCAGCCAGTAAATCTCGATGATTGAGATATTGCAATTTCTTTTAAGCTCGAAACGAAATCCATTCGTCATAGTTTCGTGTATTTCTGATTCGAACAATTTTCCGCAAAGTTACAACAATACATTCGCCCGCTTTGTGCAGTGACAAAGTCACAATGCTAGACCAACATTAAATGGTTACAATACACTTTTCTATTAGGGGCTGCAGTTGTGCTTCGTGTTCTCCTGGGGGCCATGCTTTTGGACCGGTTTATGTGACATTTTCATATCTGGTAACAGATTGTGACCGTACAGAGTCCAGCCTCAGTTGCATTGCAACCCCCTGAAGTCAAACTCCGGTTGGTCCGGTTTGGATCTCTATGCGAGGAAAGCACAATTTAATACGGTAATAGAGCGGGTAACACATGATGATAAATGTTGGCAAATCTTTTCAGCTTCACCATCCTACACAAACTGTGAACTATGCCAGCAATGCAGTAGGGGGGTGGCTATGTTCAGAATGGAAGGTAGGTCAGAGGTTGAAGAGCTACGTATGCATTTCTGATCCTCTCTGTAGTAGAGTCAAAAGTTGCCGCTAGCAGAATCTTTGTTACGACCAAACAGATCCCTGGAGCCATCAGCAGAAATGGTACAAATAAAATGCACTTTTCCGAAGTATCATCCATCGTTGTATTCGCAACTCCAAGTTGTCAGCTTTGTTGTATTGCTTTCGGGATCCTTGAATCGCTCGTATAAACATAATGGCTTCTACGAACAATGATACAAGCTATCGGTATTCTGATTTGCTGTAGCTCCAAAGAAATTATTCAGTAATAGTCTACCGTATTATCAAATGATGGTTTATTTTTAACCAATAATTGTTCATCACTGTAGGTCGGTGTAATAAGGTGACCCTCCACTCCAATGCATTGGTTAGTTGTGTAATACCTTTGTAAATTGTTTTTCGTAGTTGACACCTTCTGTTTTGACAGACCTTGTTTTTTCGTCATGTCCAGAGTAAAAGCTGAAAACCGTTCCGCTATAGCTACTAGTAAAACGCTTGCTCAATTCCACAAACTCAAAAGATAACTATCAAATTAAGTTCCGCTTGGTTTCCGTTTGTGATTGTTCTAATAAATACGTGAATAAATACGGCATCCCTAAGTTGCTGAAAACTGGCGTATTGCAATCTAATCTGAAATACAGGTGAAATACGTCGGTACGCAGTTGAGAGCGTTTAGCACAAATGTAATGAACGATGGTATTGTGCTAAAAATATTGGACCCGGATAATGGGACGTGCATCGAAACACCATGCCTAATAATACATACATAAGGTGTGTAGACTCCTTTTGATTAACTGGGAAGACGAGGGAATCATCTTGTGTTTAATGATAAACTGGATGATGTAACCTGAATCATGATTTTTATTTAAACTTTGAAAAAAAAAATTAACTTTCCAACTGTGTTGACTTGTGTCATTATCCATTCGTAAAACTAAATTGACGAACGGTGGCCTGCTGGAGAGTCGCTCAGAAAGAAAAAAAATCCATTAGTCTACCACAATTCACTTAAATGTATTTTTCGGAACTGGAAGATTATTAGAATTCCTTCCTCTTGGTAAACATGAATGATTTTTTGTTATGCTTTTCAAATCCTGAAAATAGTTTTTTGGTTGCGTTTTATATTTTATGTTGAAACAAATATTTTAACTTTGAGATGGTCTCGCTGAACGCATAAAGTACTTTTTACATTACATTTAATCAACTTCAATTTTGAAACCGTTAGAAGTTTGTAGTGTGGTAAAAGTACATCAGAAAACAGTGATAAAAAGAAATTAGTTATTGAATTCGCCTTTCGACTTCGCCTCATCAGAGACAGACACTAACTTGGTGCCAGGACGAAGCTAGCGCCGGATTGACGCTAGCTCTAAAACTGAAACACTATCTGTGTTCCTGAGCAAACCCCTAACCAAGTGTGATATGCTGCAAGAAAAAAAGCTCATTTTAAGCTGATTGATGAGAACTAACGAAATCGCTGAATCTGACGCTAGATCCAAAAACGGAGACACTATTTGCGTTTCGGTGCTAGCTTAGTCCTGGTACTAAGTTAGTGTCAGATTCTGATGAGACGAAGTCGAAACGCAAATTCTATTATATTAATTTACTTATAAGTTTTGTGCCCTTCGCGCGCCAAAATTGTTTTACCCAATTTTCTCCTTAAAGGATAAAACTACCATCCCCTATGTTTATGGGTTCGACGGTATTGCAAACACCATCAAGCACATTTCGTACATCAGTTCTAAAGAATCTCTGACAAACAATTGATTGAGATAGTTAATGTAATACGCCTCGATAGTAAGGTGTCGAGGATAGACCGAGAGAGCTTATTGAACCTTTTTTGTTTTGTGTTTTTTTTTTTCATATTTTGCACGATCAACCATTACGATTCGACTAAGAGTGCCTCGGTGAGCGGTCGTCTTAGGGAACGGGTGGAGCAGTTTTCTTACCTGCGCTTTGCACAGCCTTTATGAGGGTCAATTAATGTACACGGGACATTGGTAGAGTAGTACTAATTAATGTTCATGAGAATTTTGCCAACAGTGTGGCGAAAGACTGCTTGTTTCAGGGGTGTAAAGGAGATGCCTATAGTGTTAGTGTTTATTGTAATAGTTGTGGTTTTTGTAGTTCAAATTTACAATCATTATGTGCTAGGCGTATTTGTTTGTGTATGGGAGATGCGAGTTGGTGGTACGTTTTGTTTGTCCACTCAGCTTAATCAGGATATTGAAGTAGAACTAGCATATATGATGGAATAGTGGGTAATTATGAAATTTTATCCTTCTTGGGGTTCATTATTCACCTTTTCGATTAATTTACCGACGCGCGTGAATCATCCATTCCCGATCAGCCTAGTTCAACAAAATACATTTGCTGGTATTCTTATGTGCTTCTTTATTATCCCAGGCCAGTTCAAGTAGTTGGATAGCATGTTTCATTAGTTGTTTTCTTCTACTTTATTGTTTTATTTTTTGTGTACTTATATTAATTTGCTTTACTACGGCTCAATTAATACCCTTTATATTTTATAGCAGCGATTCTCAACCTGAGGTCCGCGGACCCCTAGGGAGCCGCGAAGTAGTGACCAGGGGTCCGCGAAGAAAATTATCTCGGAAGGACCTTTTTTGTAATAGACTGAAAATAATATTTGGATGGTACACACAATGGACATTAAACCGCGGGGGTCCGCAGCAACCCTGAGTAATTATGAAGGGGTCCGTGGGACGAAAAAGGTTGAAAACCGCTGCTTTTATTCTATTTATACTTCAACTCTTTGTATCCATTTGTATCATTCGGCAATTTTTTTTCCTATGTCTTAAATTAGATTCATTCCAATACTCACTAACACAATCAATTGCATATTCTCTCATGTACATTCACAGTCTCTCTCCAAACATACAAATGCTCGTGGCTTTCGCGGTAATACAAACTTGGTTACAACCGTGAATATGTAACTGTGATCATCAACACATACTTACACTCGCGATCTTGCCAACATTAAAACGTGGAGGTAACGGTTTCAACAAGAAAAAAAATCACTTTCTTTGCAAATTTTTGCAGAACTTTGGGTAAAGGGTGAAATTTTGTACATTATAATGCGTCATTTCAATAACATTCTGTAATTTTTTCATGTAAAAATATCGACAAGCGACTCGGTGATGAAGCTTCTTGTAGAACATCTCTGGAAAAACACGATTTGCGTGTTAACTGCCATTAAAAAACTACTTGAGCGATTTATTTCAAATTTTGCATACACATTCTATATAAAAAATACCTAACCCCTACGTTGGAGTTTTGAGATAATTTTTCAATTAATCAATAAGGGATGCTTTTTACTCATATGAAATAACAAACTGTTATTTTTCACGAAAAATTCCGCCATTTTATTAGTAAACAAAAAGGCCTTAATCTAAAAATTATTTCGAAAACTCAACGTATTTTTTACATAGAATGTGCACGAAATAAATCGGTTGAGTAGTTTTTGAATGGCAGTTAACACCACAAATAGTATTTTTCCATAGATATTCTACAAAAAGCTTGATCACCGAGTCACTTGTCGATATTTTTGCATGAAAAACTTAGTGTTATTGAAATGATGCATTATAATGTACAAAAGTTTTGGTCAATTCGCTTCACCCAAAGATCTAAAAAAACGGTTCGCGCGATTATTCAAGAGCGCACGAGAATATACGCACGACTACACGGTTATAAAATCGAATTACTACACGTGAAGTTGGAGCGTGTATGTCTAGCACACGTGACATACCAACGCCCATGCGATCGAATACGTTAACATATAAACGCTCGAGCCCTTCGCTATGATACACGCGATCCTGAAATCGCTGCGTCTGCGCATCTGAACCGTACATTCAATATCACATCCAAAATCACGACCTACTGCAATTGTTTGTATACAAAGTTGAGGTTCAAAATATCGAAAAAAAAAATTAATTGCTTATTCTGATAAGACGAAGTCGAAACGCATTCCATAACTTATTTAGGTATAAGTTTTGTGCCCTCAACGCGCAAACGTGGTTTTAATCAATTTTCTCCTGACTGGATAAAAATTAGTTTTTACCCAATTTTTTCTCCTCTGAGGAGAAATGTAGTGATGAGTAAATACTGATGTACTGGACTCTGAATATCTTCCCAAAATCCTGTGCACCCTAATATTCATTATACATTTACGGTTATAAGTTTATTGACCTACAAGTGCACCTTTACACACACTCTCTCTCTGAGGAAACATGTGCCCCGTTGATATGATTTATGCAATACACGTGCTTTATACGGTCTACAGTTAGAAAAGGGGCGCCCCGTACGCTACGGATCACGTTAGTCACAAGGGAATATTTCGTCACGTTGCCTGTCAGTGCTGGAATAATGATGATGATATGCTATGCTGATCACGATGGTTATTAGTTTAGTTCACTAGAGAGTGGTACGATGAAGGTTGAAAATTAAAGCCGGATAATTATCCTTTTCACTGACAGGGATGATCTCGCATTGGTACTACATTAGTTGACTAATTGACGGTAGGTTATAATCTGTAACCACACAAATGCCAAAACACGAACAAGTGCAAATAGAGAATTGGTGTTAAGAACTAATCCATAAATAAAAAATGAAATTGTTTTCAATCATTGTTGAAGATGAAGCCCTAGATGTAGTATTCATTGATTAAAACCGTTATATAGATTACCACCTGAAACACGAAGTTCTAACATAGTCTCTTTATCTCTTTCTTCTTTCAGGTAAGCTCAAAGGAATCCTTCAGGTATATTCATAAAGCACCCGATGTTTCCGTGAATATATTTTTCCCCGGAGACCGGTAGCTCTTTTCCAGCATAATGAACATTGTGATTGTTATTGTTCCTTCTACACAGTTAGCGCAGACAAAGCTAGATTTTCCACGTCATCCATCACCCACCACCACCACCACTATCATCATCAAACAACATTCATCAGAGCGCGCGTTCATTAATCATAATTCCCAACGAACCATTTTTATACGTGCATCTTGTTAAGCTAGTGAATTTGGCTTCCGACCACGTGTTAGGGCAAAGCAAAATTTATCGCCAGCAGCTTACATTACTTCCATCAGAGATGAGCTTGCTCAGTTTCCCCGTAAGACGGAATCGAAGAAGAACTCTAACCTCACATACTTCAGCCTGTTATGAGAGGAGACCAACACTGCAAAAAACTATAACTTATCATTCGCTTCGAAACGGAACACAGCTCGGTGTAATTAGAATTGGCTACAATGGGAACCTTTCAATTCTGCGGGTTCTGAATCTTTGAAGCTTTCTAGCTAATGGTCACAATACCAGCACCTACCAATGCTACATCGAGGCGCATCGCCGGATCGAAACCACAACACCAAGAAGAGCGAATGAGATGGCCAACAATAGCCACACAATTATCGACCGAGAATTAGTGTGGCAAGCAATCAGCATCATCTCTGCGCATCTCTCTCTCCTGGCTTCTACCATACCAAAGTAAAACACACCATAGCACAGAGGAGTAACTAGAACAAATTCTTGGCCAATAACCAAAAAAAAAAAAAAATTTTTTTCGATTTTTCATTTAGCTATATATTTTTTAGATACCTAAAAGCATACTGAATATTGTGGCAAAATAAAAAGTATGCCAAAAATTGCTAAAGAATTTTTGCATGGATGCAAAATGATGATATTTTAAGGGTTTTTAATCATTTTTTATTATATATCCAGCAAAATCGCTTTCAAATGATGATGACTGTATTAAATAAGACAATATTATAACAAACGTAATTGAACACAACTATTTTTATAACCTCAACCTAAAAATAACTGAAAATAGTAGTGTTGCTGTGTATTGGACCAGCTTTGAAAACACCTTTTTCAAACAATTTATTCCAAATTTGAATGAAAAAAGGTTACATTATACGGCAAGATCCAGCAAAGTTGCCGATACAACATTACAAAACAAGATTCCGGCTATCCGAAAAACATTCAATCTCTTCCGATCTTTTCCGATCCACAAATTCCAAGTGATTTGAAAATGTTGATATTTTTACTAATTTGAGGTATGCCAAAATGCTGTAGGGTCGAATACTATGTTTGGCAAAATGAATCTTTATAAATATGTGCACAGGTATGCCTTTTCTTCTTCCTTTTCCACTGACCAACTGCTCATGCAGCGGGAAAAACAAATGTATTCACAAAGATCACCTCGAAAATACTAGTATTCGAAAGGATCTAGAAAATTGACCCCTGCACTGGTAGGTGAATAGATACCAAATAGTCCCAAAAACCAGTTATTTTCTATTTTTAGTTCATATTAAGGCATAATAACAGCAATAGCCGCAATAAAAATTTTTGGCCAGGATTCGACCCCAGTTACTCCTCTGTGCATAGAGGCAAACACAACTCATTCGTAAGATCCATTACCTCCACCAGCACCGTAGGTAGCAGCGAACGAAGAAGACTATATACATTTGCACAGACTCCATATGTAATTATCACCAATCTAACCGACAATTTGCCACATTATTACACTATGAACTCTTTGGGTGCTCTCGCTGCGGGTCTGTCTGAAGCTAGAGCTGAAGGCTAGAATGAAGCAAGTGGAACCAGAGGAAACAGAGCACCTCCTCTCGAATAGCTGTTCTTGGGGGTCATCGGCAGCAATCATGTTTTCCACCGATTGTGCAAAACAGAGAAGCTTCGAATTGGAACTCCAAACCAACCACGAGGTCATACATACTGCTGTATGTAGTGTAGAGGCTCGGTTAACCTTCAAGGCGCGCCTCCATCGATCCGTTCGCGAAGCGAAGCGTTCACGCTCCGATATCTCTTGCACACCATTAACCCCCCGGTTGCTACGCGTTGTCGTTTGTCAGTTCAGCGGGATGGGTGGTGGTCACTTGCTGTGAATTATTGTTGGAATTGTCGGTGCAGATGCGCTGCAACGTTGCCGCTCAATTTGGCGTGAGTGTAACGATGGAAGTTGTCAGTTTTCACCTCATTTAATATTAAGAGCGCAGTCGATTAGAGGTAGTACTGCTACTCCGGCAAAGTGTGCTTCCGGCCAAATCTAGGGGCTAGGTTCTTAGACAAGCTGAGAGTGAACTGTGACTATTGATTAGTTTAGGAATTCTGTCTTCTGGAAATAGTTTATGTAAAGACGTTGACACAATGGAATTGTTTTGAAATTTGTTGTAACAGGCATTACAAACATCATCTTACGTATTACCTATAAAGACTTCTCAGTTTCCTTATGGATAACAAAAATGCTATTTAAGATCCCTTTGTTCAATTAGTCTCAAGAATGGGAAAATTTTGTGTTGGTGGTTTTCTTGGTATTCTTCAAATATATCTGTAAATAACATTAACTCCTTAATGCCCATGTTGTATAAAGACAGCTATAATGCTTGATTGAGGTAAGCTTTGCTAATAAAATCTATAGAACTCATGACGTGGACTATTATCTTTCACTTGCTAACAATTTATAGTATTATCTGGAAGGCTGAACTTATTGCAATTAAGCGGATTGGATTCCGTTAAAGCAGTGCTGCCAACTGCAAAATGAAATTTTAAAATAACTTTTTTGAAAAATTGGATTTTAATGTTTCGTGTTCCACTCGTCAGTAACTGACACCAACTTGCTACCAAATAGACAATATATCCAAACTAACACCAAGTTGGCGCCAGTTAGACACTAAATCCAAACAGTTCACGTGTTAACACCTAAAATAACTGGGTGATGTCTCGCAAAGCCAAGCATAAATGGTACCAGCCAGTTGCGTGAACTGTTTGGATTTAGTGTGCCACTGGTGCCAATTTGTTGTTAGTTTGGATATATCATCAAGTTGATTAATCCATTTACCAAAATCTTGAGTAGATCGGAATCGGATCGGATTCCATCGGAATGGTAATAAGGATACCAGCGGAATCCTGAGAAGGATTCCATTAAAATTCTTGAAATGATGCCATCAGTATCCTGAGAAGCTTCTTGCAGAATTCTGCAAAGGATAACACCCGAAACACCCGTGCTTTCCATCGGAATCATGTTGTTCATCCTGAGAAAAGCTGCTGGGAAATATTCCGTCAGAAATTTTATGAAATTTCACGAACCAGGATTTAAACTGAATCATGAGAAGACACCCATCAGAATCCCAAACTACGAATACAGAATTGTATCGAAATGCTGGGATATTTTCCATCGGATCATTCATAAATTACGTAACGCAAAATTTGCCCAAGATTAATTTCTCCTTTCCCCATATGACAAATTGACACGAATTTCTCTCACCCTCCCTAAATACGTTATAGATTCGAAAAAAAGTAAATATTACGTAACGTTCTGTCTTACTCCCCCTCCCCCATTTTGTCACAAAATGTCACACTTTGTCGTACTCCCCTAAACGCGTTACACAATTTATGAAAAGTTTCTAAGAATTCCACCAGAACCATGTGAAACTTTTCTTTAGAGTTCTGCTAAGAATACCATCAAAATCCAGAAGATTCTATCGAATTTTCCTGAGCAGCATTAGAATCCTAAGAAGAACTGTATCAGCATCCTTCTCGTCACAAACTGAGTAGGATTTCACAAAAAATTTCACCAGAATCCTGAAAAGAAATCCATAAGAACCCTGAGTAGAGAAATGTAAAAATACAGGGGGAATCCCATAGGCATGCTCAGTTAAATTCAATCGGATGTCATCAGTATTATGTAAAGTAGCGGTTCTCAACCTTTTTTGCACCAGGGACCCCTTCAAAATCACACTGCATTGTGGCGGACCCCTACGGTTTAACTTCGATTTTGTATGCTGTCAAAATATTATTTTCAGTCTTACAAATTACAAAGAAAAACCTTGAAATTTCAATATCGATCCGGAAAAGATGCTCTTCAACCTCCTAGAAGTCCGTGGACCGCAGGTTGAGAATCGCTGATGTAAAAGATTCGAATGAATTTGAGTTGAATTCTATCAAAATGCCATCAGTATTATGGGTAGGATTCCAATCAATTTGGGACGAATTCCATCAGAATTTTAAAACGGATTCCATCAGAATTCAGAGAATGATTCCTCCAAAACCCTGAGAAGTTCTCTCTCAGAATTCAGCCCGTTCTCCGCGCGGGAGTGGTAATAAGGTGCGTATTCTCTCGTGTCACCTGTCGAGTTTTCAAATGGGCGATATTCATGGGAGAAGACTTTTTTGTAGCATGACATGCTAAAAATCGATAATTCGAAAATCTACGATGAAATCGCCGAATAGTTTAAATGCAATTAAATACACGTGAATCGAACAAATATAAACATTTTCAGTGATGCAAATAGCACATGTAACATTTTTTTCCGTGTGGCCCACAACCGGCTACAAAAAGTGACCCACAACCGGGAATGATAATACTTAGCTAATGACAACTCAATGATTTCATAAAATCGCACTCATTTTACTCACCTTATTTCGACGATTTTACGAAAAAAAACTGATCAATAAAATTTAAACTTCCGGCTAATTTTTAAACACTATACTCAGAGCGAGTACCCTTAAAAACTAGCTTGTGTTTAGATATCGTGCTGTGCAAAATTATACGGTGCTAGACTTTATTTACGCCTTGTTGAAAATCCGCGAATTTGAAACAAGCGAGACGCATATAACTAATCAGCAAGTGCCGTCTCAAAGTTGTTCGAGCTGGTGCTTATGAAACGAATTCAAATAAATTGCAAGCAGTATCTAAGTGAGGATCAACATAGCATCACGTTTGAGCGTTCGACAGCGTCTAATCTGCTATAACAGAAATTACGAAACATCCCGCTCAAACCTATGTCATTTACACCGAACTGTCTACTGCTCTCGATTAGACGAATCAAAAAATTAGCTTTGGGTTCAACGAATGTGTATTGTAATGATTTCGATACTGTCGCTTAAACCGAGATGTAGTTGTGATTGGAGAGTACCAGGAACCCACGTTGTATTTCTGCATCAGGAATAGCTCAAGGAAGCCACTTGGAACCGTTGATTTTAATGTGTGCTTCAATGATATTCAGCTTATACTGAATACTCCACAACTATCCTTTGCCCTCTTTACTACCAGATTCGTTTATTTGAATATTGTATATTTCCTCGCCACTTTCAAGCTTATGCTTGGTGTAGTATGAGCGCATGTGTGTTAATCCTAAAAGTGCTCATTTTTGTGAAAGAGGTACCCGACTCGCTTTTACTAACGTCTATTGGCTGTTGACAGGAAATCGAACGAGTCAGTTATATGAAGGGACTAGGAAGATTCGCATCTTGGGTTTCTTATCAGAATCAGAAGAAACTGTTCAATTTTTGAACTTCAGATTGCTACAAATTCAGAGATTTCATGCAACAGGATTTACTTTTCATACGTTTTTAGGAAAAGTAAAAAAAATCAAAGTGATCGATCAGCAACAAATCAACGACACAATACCAAATCCACTCTAAATTTATAGCTCAACAAGCAACGAAGAATCGCACGCTATTATGTAATTTATTAGTATCGTAAAATAAAAAGTGCCCCTACGCGAGGCGGCAGACAGGTAGTCACGGCGGGGATAAGAGAACCAGTACGGATGGGACACGATTGTTGTCCAATCCAGTTGGAAACCAAAAAAACAACAAGTCAAGAAATCACAAACTCACATCAGACGACGACCGATCACGTTCGGCTCGTAAATCCACGAATAGATTGCGCTGGCGACCGACGGCTGGCGGCGAATTTCACGTTGAAGTGCGGATTTGATTCTGGTTTGGGTTTGTTTATTTTTGGCGGGCGAGGGATGTGAGCCATTTTTATTATTTTTTCTTTATTTTGGAACGAGCTACTGTTGTTTTGCTAAAGATTACGTTAGGAGAATTCTAAGTGGCAGTCGCTAGGTTAAAATCAGCTGTGAATTGAATCACAGATTGGCAAAGCTTTGATGGTTAAGCGGTATTCGACACCACTTGCGTTCAACAATCTTCAGCTGTTCAAACAAAGTCAAGTGGGAAATATCACTTTAAAACTACATCTCGAAGGCACAAACAGTAGCGCGGGATCAGATTAGGAAATCGGCGACCGACCGAACGGAATGACTTTTTTATGGTCGTAAAACTGCAGTTTCCCATAACGTAGTGGATGGATTTACAGCTACTGAAGTGGGAAATTCCTCGCCCGCTTCATAACGAAAACTAGAGCAAATTAGAAAATCGATTAACCACACATGGCATCCGATGGGGACTTTTTCTGACACTTGTGGCCAGCTCTACAATGAGTGCAACGAAATAGGCAGCCATCATCGGGCCGAAAAGGGTTGGAAGGAAAATGGGAATAATAAAAAACTGATGCATAGCTTCAATCTTAGTAAATAAGTTGGCGCAATAAAATGCCCATAAATGCAGTTCAGTGATAGTTCAGGTCAATTTTAGACCTCATTTATTGGAGTGGTTAAATTCCATCATATGGCCGAAGCACAGAGTGTAAGATCCCTTGTGCCGAGTGTGTAATGGATTAATATATGTCAATCTCTTTGCCTGGTAGCAAAGATAAGGCTTTAGATCAGATATATGAGAGAAGATTCGTGAAATAGAAAAACGGGGTTCAAAATTTTCCAGTTGCGCAATTTTTTTCGCAAGCGATGTTTGCGATCGCACTATTATTTGAGTCATTGCGTTGAACAAAGATGGCAGACAACGCTCAAACCAACAGCTTCAAATGCGCAGGCTGATAATAGAAATAGAGTAAAAATAGGCTCATCATAACATTTTTTCATTTTTAAATTGGTAACTAGCGACCCCAAAACACCCAAATCTACATTTGTTGTCCAACGTTCGAATCCACCATTCTGAATAGTTTCTCTTCATTTTAAATCCGCCATTTTGAATTAATTTGAATAATATCTGAGAACGGATTAGTAATTAGCGACACCGAAAACCCTGATTTGAAGATGGTTTTGAAAATGTCGTCATTACGCTACGTCATGTTATGTCACGTTACGTCATGTCATGTAGTTTCATGCTTGCAATGTAATGTATGACGTAAATTCTCACCTCACTGCCCACGACTTTCTCATTTGATTCTTAAGAATCAATTAGGATGTGAGAGATTCATTTAAGGGGGATTATCATTTAAACGTTTAAAATCACGGTTTCCAGGTTAACGGCCTTAATTTTTATTGATTTTGAAGACTTTATTATAAATATATTGATTTTTATTTTTCGTTAAAATATATTTGTTCGTTTGGGATATATTAAGGCGCAAAGTGGACATGTTTTTCAGTTGGCGTCCCGAATTGTAAGAGAACGGCTTTATCGATTTTTATGACATTGATATCAAATTAAAGGCTATTTCATGCTATTTATTTTTGGCTAAAAAACAAGAAAAAAATTAGCTTCGCATTTAAAAAAGTTTAAGCCTTCAACATGGAATATTTTTTTAACAACGCGCAGATTCAGTATGTTATTGTTTATATGATAATCCCCTCCCTAATTGTATTGAAAAAACTCACGTCACACCAGTCGACACTCGGAATCGGCTGTGAAAAGTCACCTAGGGTGCGGTGATATGCGATGTGACGTCTCACGTCACGCATCACGCAGAATACGCATGAGTTACCCTCAATCTGTGCTGTGTGGAACGCGAAACGATAAGTCTCACTTCACTATACGACACTTTACTCGTACAATTCTGAGAGTTGACTCAGGTGACGTGAGATTTTCTATTGTCATCAAATGAACCTCTCACCTCATTCGAAGTTACTCTTCAGAATCGGATGAGGAAAATCGTATACAAACAGAGGAGATTTGTTTTCTCACGTCATACGCTTTGTAGAACAACGGTGATAGCTCTATTTCCCACCTGCCATTTGAGCCACAGTTACGTCATTTGGCAGTCACGGCATATCAGGCATACTGATATCGCCCTTAGGTGAAATGACTTCACCTCGAGAATCGCAGTTTGTCTGAGTAACCTCACGAAATTCGTAGTCGGAAAGTACCCTCCGGAAATCGCACAGAGCACAGAAGGCATAGCGTTCTGAAATTCAAACGAAATCGTCGAAATGACGTGACTAGACTCTTCGTCAATATGTCTGTCGTTCATAAATTGCATTACGCTTTTAGGGCAATTTTTGCGTGACATTATATATCCTTAGATGACCTTGTATGGTGCATTTCAAATCTATTTTCAACGAAAGTACCCTACTGAAACCATCAGTAAATTGGAATAATATACCTATCCCAACTGGAGTCTATAATTTTCAGCTCATTTTTCTCTTGCCATTATATCATCAAAAAACTTAGTTCAAGGACTTACCCTGGCCGGGTCGAGCTGTACACCCGCAAATGAACCGTGTTGCTAAAGTGCAAATGTTTTTGTTTATCCTCTTCGAAACGAAACATTTCTAGAGAAAATTTTCAATAGGACGTAAGTAACAATGAGAGATTCTCTTTAGAGTCTTTCTCTTCTGTTCATTACTCGGCAATTTCAACATTTCCTACTCTACTTTTTGCATAATATTCTAGTAAAAACCGTCGGCTTTCGATATGTACTGGAAAATTAGTGCAAAGTGTTGTTATGATGTCGTAATAAACGAAAGAGAAAGTAAACAAAGAGAGGCTCTCAATGTTACTTACGTCCTATTGAAAATTTTCTCTAGATTTGCATTGTGAAAAGCCACCAAACAACTAATGCATAGCGACTGGATGGGTAAGAGTAAAAAAAGTTAACAATTTTTTTCTGAAATGCACAGTTGATATTCATTCACCTTGAAATCGAAGCAGCTTGTTCTTTTCAATGACGGCTCTGTATTGATTATGTGGAACATTGTGTAATGCGATCTAGTTACCTGCCAAAAGTAATAGCGATTGGATTTAGCAAGTTGAACTTTTTGTGAGATGCACACCAAGGAATCTAGGTTATAAATGTAAAATGAGTACCAGAAAAAATGCAAAACAATGCAGAAAGCTTTAATCCTGCTGTAAACAGCGCATTGTGGTAGGATAGGTGGTGTGGGTGGTGGTGTGAAGATGATGCAAGCAGAAAATCGAACTACATATCACGTCACACGTAAGCTCCGTGTACAATCGTGGCTAATCGCTCGGGAACGGCACTCCGATATATAGCGGGGAGAGACAGAAGGGACAGTGTAGGTTGGGTAAAACGAAGCCGCATAGCCATTTTCTTGTTTGGTATGTAATTTTGCTGTCATATTGATTGCGTTCACGCGCCGGGTAATCGATGGTTTTGTTTGTCGCTCCTAAGGGAATCGAATGCAGGTCATAATTGACTCATTAGCGTTCTGTTACCTTCTTCGTACTGAATTACTGCACACAGTTGGCTCCAAACAAATGATGTCGAATCCCCTGCAGCTAATGGATTCTTTAATGAAGCGGTTGTAATGCGACATTGTCTTACCCTATTGACGAAACAAGTGTAGTAAACTGTTCCTTTCATTCGATTTCTTTCGTATATTTCTTGCAACAGATCCGTACCGTTTACATCTATGGTCAGCCGATCATTTCGCTGTTTGTTGAAAGTCAAGAACGGCTATGTCTAGCGCAAATTTCCAGTACCCTGTTGAAGGACTTTAGCTACAATGAAATCCACAATCGTCGTGTTGCCCTCGGAATCACCTGCATCCAGTGTACACCGGTCCAGTTGGAGATACTGCGCCGAGCTGGCGCGATGCCCGCCTCATCTCGCCGCTGCGGAATGATTACTCGTCGGGAAGCCGAACGACTCTGCAAGTCGTTCTTCGGTGAATGCAGTCAGCCCGCGCTTCCGGAAGGATTCGTATTCAACGTGTATCACGAGTGTGCTTGGGGTTGCACCGGAGCATTTGCTCCGGCTCGCTACAACAGTTCCCGAGCCAAGTGCATCAAATGCGCCTACTGTAATCTGTTTTTCTCACCAAACAAGTTCATTTTCCACTCGCATCGATTGACACCGCACGACAAGTATATTCAACCGGATGCAGCTAATTTCAACTCCTGGAGGCGCCACCTGAAGTTGCAGGGTTCCCCTCCAAACAAGATCATGTATGCTTGGGAAGACGTCAAAGCCATGTTCAACGGAGGCACTCGGAAGCGCTACATTCTGTCTACGGCGAGAAAATTCAGTGCCGCTGCAGCAGCAGCAGCTGAAAAGTCGCAAGTACTTCTCGATCCGGGCAAAGAACCGGTAACCTCCACCATCTGCGATCTGTCCAGCACATCGGTAGTCACCAAGAAGGAAGCTACCGAACCGATGGAGTCCAGCTTCAACAGTGACAGCTGCAGCAGCAGTACCAGCCCCTTCGCACACATCCCTCATCTGTTGTCGCAACCGACTACGCTGAGCAGTGCAGTAGCCGGAACCATGGGATGTCCCCGTATCGTCGGTACACCGCCGACACCGACGGCGGTCGTTGCGGCTAGCTCGGCAGCAGCTGCGGCCAACTTCGGCTTTAAGCTGTCCTGTCTGCAGCCGTTCTCATTTAATGGGATAGGTCACTTCCCCGGGATGGTTCCCAGTTCCAGCTATCTGGTGCCGTTGTTGCGTCCCACAAATCCGAAGAGCATTTCGGCGGCGGCACTGTCCGCGTTCAAACCCGTCGTGAAGGTTAAGAAGAGGTATATAGAATGGTTTGTCTGGCATAATGCGTTGATCACGAACGTTACGCCCGCTGTTAAAATACCGCCGCATACTTGGTCTTGGTCCGACTGGGTGGGAGTAGTGGGGATGATTATTGTTTTGGGGGGGGGGGGGGTATCGCTGATGAGAAGATGTTTATTTTTTGTCATAATCGTTATCTAAGGTTATCTAATCTACTTTATATTGAAAAGCGGTTTCAACTGAGATACACATACCTCTAACACTGAGTGCACATCGTTAAGAATTTCTAGCGAAATTGTATTTTTTAATGGTTCCTTGGCTCCTAGCAGTCGCCGAAATGTAGATAATAACACGGCTGCCGGAAGTTTTACGAGTAGATACGACGTCACCGGCTTGGCCTTAAAAAAAATTCTGATGAGTTCAAAGATCCACTGGATTGACTAGTTTTCAGTAGGAAACTTGAACTTATGAGGGTTACTGGTTGTTTACAATAAAATCTACGTTGAAAAAAGTAGAAAAAAAATCTTCAGTAGGAAATTCAATACATAGCATACATAAAGAACGTTTTCGTTTTTTTCTATTTTTTATAGGAAGATTCATTTTTCCAGTTGGATTGTTCTTTTATTGAATCCCTGAATTGAGCGACCGCTCATAATAGTCGGAAGAGCAGATCGTGTTTCGTGAAATCCTTTGACTTCGTTTAGAATGTAAATCGGCTAAAAAGTTCAAGCGTAAAACTCGGACTGATATCCTCCGATGCAAGAATCCATTCTCTGTCGAAAAAGACGCCATCAGTGTAAGAAAATCCGTATAACGTTGTATGTAACGGTAAACGTTGATTATAAAAGAAAATTCAGTAAAAACCGGTTGATTATTTTTAACTGACTTTTACAGCGAAGAACCTCTGTCCGAATTATATGCTTGAAGTTAATATCCGACTTCCAACATTATAGAGCAACTCCAGCGGAAATCTGACAGACAGTCAAAATTAGGCATGACCCTTTTTGATTAGGATATGGAAGATATTGCATTTTTGTTTTGAAAAAATGGTGTATTTCTCACTAGTTTAGAGGTCCTCATGCCTCTATACTAACTTTTGAAAAGGGCGTAAGTATGTTTGAGATTGATTTTTTTTTAAAAACTCGTAACTCGAAATCCGTTGGATGCATTGCAATCAAAGCTAAGAATAATTTGAAGAGAAATTATTTAACTTTTTTTTCACACTATTTGTGACTCTTGAATTGTCCTGGTTGGAATAAGAATTTGTCAATTCTTGAAAATGGCAATTTTTCAAAAATTATCGATTTTATCTAAAATTGTTTTTACATATATCTCAAGTCTAGAAAGTTGCTTGCTATCACCATTCTGATTGCAAATAGCTTGAAGAACCATAAATAAAATACGATTTGGTGGCTTGGTCAAATCCAAATTTGTTTCCTCATTATTATAATATTATTCGATTTTTTGAGAGAATTCCACATTTTTTTCAGTTCATATTTGTAAATTTTCGTTGAAGCAATTTTTTCTCTACAACTTCTCCATGGACATGATTTCCATGCAACTAACGAATTTCGAATTACGATTTTTCGATAAACATGTGTAGAAAAATGCATACGCCCTTTTCAAATGCTATTCTGGGGTAAATATGGACCATAGATAGAGAGGTGAAAAATACATCATCTTTCATGTCGGAAACAGGTGCTTAGTTTCGTAAAAATCGAGTAGGATAGTACCTACTCGTGAACAGATGTGGCTTGGAATTGCTCTATAATAGCATTGAAAGGGTTTTTCGAAGAACGGTAATTTATTTTCGTTCGCAGAATTGTCATTTCGTTTCTGTTAATTATAATGTTTATTTCATTACCTTTGCAAACTCCCCGGACTGTTTCAATTTCATGTTTTATTCGTTGAGCAATATTTTTTAAAAAAAAGTAAATGTTTTTAAATGATTTTGATTATACGTGTGGATTTTCATTATCAAGTACCTTGCCACCTCGAAATTCTATTCGCCTTGATACATGAATTTTCTGCTGAACGTACATACCAATAATCGATACTGCCCCAAAACGGCTACTGGATGGCGTCGTCAGCTGCGAGAAACATTTCCCAGTATCATAGAGATGTTTGTTCCTTTTCCCCCCCTGTACTTACATACCTCGTAAGCAAGCTGCGGGAAAATACCGTAGACGGCAGTTATTTGCGTAATCGCTTTCCATCTGTTTGAGTTTCGAATGATGAAATATTGGAATTCCGACCCGTGGTGTTAGAGGAGTAGGTTCCCTCCAGACTATTTTGCTAGTCATTAGTGCCCGGACTATATGGAATCAGCTCGAGGAGATTTAGCGAACTATGTTCGTTGGGCTTTGGAGACCTGTTTGCTTTTCGACTATAGCTGATACAATTTCCTAGAACCCGGGCATGCAAGCTGATGCATTGCATATTAGGGCTAATTGATTATATCTTTGCTTTCCGTAAATTGAACCAATTTCTGGTACATTAGGAACATTTCAGGTATTGGGTATTGAGTTAATTTTTGGAATTTTATTGATGAGATTTACGTTTTGTGAAAAGTAAGTGAGTCATTTGGAGCAATCAGGAAAAAACAATTTTTCCCAACATCGTGAATAATAAAGTGCTATGAATTCTGGAATAATAAAATTTTTACGTTATGAAAATCGGACCAGTACCACCCGTTTACGAATTTCCCTTCAGTAACACCCGTATAACACTTTTATTAGTGGAATTATTTGTTTTTGTTTTGTGTTCATCAATCCTTCATATTACCTGTTAGATTTTCTGTACGTGAACTAGTTCACAATTTTATGAATATTATTCATAAAATCAAAGGTTGACTCATGATTTTATTCATCGATTTTGGACCATTAGTTAACAAAATCAATACAGTCTCGTATCTCTCGTGAACTATTTCACGAAACTCGGAATTTTATTCATGAATCTATTCAATCCTCGTGAACTAATTCATGATTCCTAATGTATTAGTCACGATTCAATATCCATGCTTATGAAATAGTACACAAAATCATTAAATACTATTCATGTATTCGTGATCTCGTTCATGATAGTTCAATAGTCTACAGACCATTAATGCTCGTAGAAAAAGTTCACAACATCATGAAATATTATTCATGGATCGGTGAACTGGTATATGATTCCTAGTACATGATTTACGATCAATCGTGTCTACTTCCTTATTTACAAGATATTCCTAATCATTTTCCATTTCATGTAACATGGCCATGAAAATTCCACGTGAACTACTTCACAAAATTTGGAGTATTGTTCGTGGAACCATTTTTGTTCCATGCACTATTTCATGAAATGTCATATAGCAACCAGTAATAGGTAATAATATTTAATTATTTGAATCTTCAGACTTATGTTTATATACCTTAGGATCTTTGGATCATTCTATGTTAGTTATTACGCCCCCTTCCCATCAGCCTTAATGAAGGCTTCAAAGTCTTGGAATGTTCTTATTCCTCCGACAAAAATCCAACTTTAGCATTTTTGTTATGTTAGCGTCTTCAAATCACTAATGAATCAATGCATTTTGGGATCATTGGAGTGTTAGGTTTTCAGATCCTTGCATCCCTTGAACCTTCGAATCATTGGATTGATTTCTACATCTTTGAATTATTAGATATTTTTAGCATTGGATTTTTTAAATGACTGTATCTTGGAATTGTTGAATTTTTGATCATTTCATCTTTGCATGTTTGGATTTTTGGAACTTTAGACTTTCAATACACTTTGAATCATTGGCTTAATTTTTTGAAATGCTTGATCTTTGCATTTTTCAGCTTCATAGAATCGTTTGATCATTGGATTGGTATTAAGTGTTACACGGGTGCGTTTCGGCTTCGCCTCATCAGAAACCGACACTAACTTTTTGTCGGAATAGATTAGCGCCGGCTTGACCCAAATCCCTTAACACTGAAACACACTTTGTGTTTCAATCGAACGACTGATCAAACGTGATGTCCCGTCCGAGCAGAAGTTCTGTTTATGCCGATGAGACACAATGAAGCCGAAACTTGTCTTGGCTTAGCAGGCCTATGCGAAAGCACTATACTATATTTCACCCTAAGAAGGAAAATTGGGTAAACACCAAAATTTCTCACTAGGGTTTTACCAAAAATAATTTCCCGCCCTAGTGAGAAATTTTGGTGTTTACCCAATTTTCCTTCTTAGGGTGAAATATAGCATAGTGCTTTCGCATAGGCCTGCTAAGCCAAGACAAGTTTCGGCTTCACTGTGTCTCATCGGCATAAACAGAACTTCTGCTCGCGTCATCACGCTTGATCAGTCGTTCGATTGAAACACAAAGTGTGTTTCAGTTTTAAGGGATTTGCGTCAAGCCGGCGCTAATCTATTCCGACAAAAAGTGAGTGTCGGTTTCTGATGAGGCGAAGCCAAAACGCACCCGTGTAACAAATAAGGATTTGTGCCATCGTTCATTGTTTCATCATTGTATATTTGGATCCTCGGCTCTTTAGACGAATTTACGGATCTTTAAGCGCCTGGATTAAGTTTATAAATCATTAGATCGATGCATATTTTAGTTCAATCGGATTGTCGAATCATTGTCGTTTAAGATATGTTCATCTTTAGATGTTTGGATATTTGAATTTTTGGACTTTTTTCAATAATCTGATTTCTATATCTTGCATCGTATAGCTTATTTTTCTTTTGGCTCTTTGGATATCTCAATTTTTGATCCTATTAATACTTCGGATCTTTAGATTTCCATACCTTTAAGGAATTTTTGAATCTTTATTTTCTCTAGATCTTTAGAACAATCGGTGTTACAATGTTTAAATCGTTAGATCTCCGTATCTTCCATTATTGGATTTCTAGTTTTTTAGGTTTGTATTTTTGGATCTTTAGTTCGTTGAATCTTTAGATCGTCGTATTTTTAGATCGTTAGACCTTTAGACTATTGTTCGATCTTTGGGTATATTTGGTGTTGAATTATTGGATCTTTACATTATTTTTCTAAACGTTTTATATTTGGATCTGTGGAACTTTTGATTTTTGTGCTGGATCATTTTTTTTTTTTGATTTTTGGACTTGTATCCTTAGAGCTTATTATTTTTGTCTTACTAAATTTGAGGTTTTTTAATCTTTTTATGGATTTTTGAATTTTGCATCTTTGAAATTCCCGTTTTTAAATTTTTGGATTTTTTAACTTAAATGATTCAATTTGGAGCTTTAGATCTTTCCGTCTTTCGGATCTGTATATTATTTGATTGGTTTTTAGATTATTGGCTATGATTTTTTAGAGCCTTGCATTTTTTGATTCATTGGATATTTTTCTTGAAATTGATTGATTTTTAAATATTTTTGCTTGAGGTTATTAGCCAATAATTTAATCCAATTACCAGAAATCGCGGTTAGCCAACCGACTGACCCATACCGATGTAGTTATGAAAGAAATTTTAAAAATTTCAAAGGCGTTTTAAAACGAAATGTAAATAAGTTTATTGACCTTAAGAGAAAATTTTTGGTACGTGATGTACATAATTGTCTAGCAAGCGCTCTAATAAAATCAAAATCGTGATATATTCAGAGGTGATGTATGAACTATTAGTGTATCATAGTTCAAATGGACTACTCATGACCAAAAGAAGGAAAATACTGCCAACAACTAATTATAAAACCATTTAGTTTTCCAAATATACATGAGCAATAAAGAAAGTCATAATAGTAGAGGAATTGACTTAACAACTAACACTCAATCCTTTGCATTGAACTAAGAAGCTAATCGATTATTGCGGCTTTTTAATCGTATTACTTGTGCTAAATAACTTTAAAAAAGAAGCAAAATGACACTATTTCGCCCATGTTTCGGCAACCCCATCCATAAGTCAACACGAGCCTTTGCCTATGACTTACTGGTTTGGCATTAGTTTTGCTTTGTCTTTTCTTAGATTTAACTTTCATTTTACTTTGTCTTTGCTTTTGTTAGGGTTTTATCTTTCATTTAATTTGCTTTAACTTTTTCTTTCTATAATTTTACTTTGTGCTGCTTTAAATTCGTTAGGAATGTTTTGATTTGCTTTGCGTTGAAATCATGTATTATATTTACTTCGTTTCGTTAGAATTGTTGCTTTAGTCTGACTTATGTCCCTTAGTTTTATTTTATTTTTTAGTTTCAATTAAGTTCAATCAAGTTCACCAACATGATTAGAAACAAAAATGAATGCAACCTTGAACGTCGGTTGTGCAAATAATGCCTGAAAAGCGTTGAGTTTTTTTTCGAATGCTAAGATCTGTTCTCAGTGCCCAATTTGGAATAGTTTGAACAATCCGACCTTGCGGGTTCTTATCATAAAATAGTATTTCCCGAATAGACATTTGCTCAACAACTTCATGTTTTATCTTATTCTACATTACCCACTACTCCTCGCAAACACGTAACGTCATTCTTGTCCCGGAAGCAAAGCGAATTGTCCTCTCACTGAGTCGTGCAATCTGAAGCGTCTCGTCGCCCTCTAGCCGCTGCTGCAAATAACCAACTACATATAGTAACAAACAATTAACAACAGCTGATCGGTAGGAAAATCCCAGGCCATTTCGATTCTCATATTTTTTGGGGGTGGGGATTTTTCTACTATGAAGTTCGCTCAAACCAAGCAGGCGCAGCTAGAGGGGGAACTAGGACAAACGGATGGTGCTCTGGAACCACCGAACGGAAATGATACTGCTACGAACGTTGTTGGCCGTCGCCATCGAAGGTAAGTGCGATTCGCTCAGGTGTGATGAATTTTGATGAACAATTATCTCCAAAAGGAAATCTAAACGCATTACCTCGAAGTAAGTACTGCCGGCCGCCTGCGGGGCAGTAAGCAGGTCACCTTGATGCGCCACGAACTGCAAAAACTTTCAAAGGCGGTTTAGTTTGCTTCATCTTGTTTCAGCTGCTTTGAGAACTAATAAATATATTTTAATCGATGTTGGGTAAGAAACTGAATATAAAAACCGCTTTGAAAAATCGTCTGATAGGTCGTAACGTTTCCGATGAGTTTGTCACATATTAGACACTTATGACAACAGAAGAAAGGAATCCGAGTTTGAACTATCGGTTTACTATATATTTCTCGTTAAAAATCAAAATATAATCCAAAATTACCACCAAGGTGGGGGAATAACATTGTTTGTAAAAATGACATTTCACAAGTTTCCTCAACCCCTTCTAATATCTTCTCGAACTGGAAATTTTGCTGCCAATCAAACCGGCCAACTAACGAACGTGCGCGCCGTTATTATCGTCGTCTGAAAAAAAAGCACTGACAGCAGCCGCTCTCAATTCCGGAATGCTTTCGTTCGATTTGGTGCACATGTCACGTACTGCCAGCAATATTCGTTCTCGTTATGACCAACGAAGCGATTCTACGTGCAAATTGGGATAGCGTTACCGTTTGCGCCCTTCGCCTTTTCCAACAAACGCAAGTGCTGCTGTGGTGCCACACGAGAAAAGGTGATATTTGTTGATGTAAACTTTACGTCTGAATGCTGTAGAAAAGTTGTTTATCCTGGATTTTTTCGGTGACGTGGAAATAAACGTGTCTATTTTGTAAAAAAAAAAATCTTTTCAATTGAGTTCAGATTAGCCACATGCAAATTTCGTATATTTCTACCCCAGAGACTACAAGTTTATAGTCAAAAGAACTGTCAAAATATGATTAGCGATTGCCGCTTCAGAAATTTTCTAGCAAACTAGACACTATTTTTTCCATTTCCAAACAGAACGACTTTTGTTCCAACGAACTTCGTGAAATAATGGATTTTCAGCATAGCAAAAATGTATTGTTGAGATTTGAAATGGACTGACATGTCAGTTTTACTCGCTAGTTCGTTATTCACGAAACAGAGAGTTAAGCCTAGAGCGGTACATGTATGTATGTACGCGGAAAACATCCCTTGCCTGTTTCAACTATCGATTTTATCTCTCATGTCGCAGATCAGTATCCTTGTCCTTGGCATCCGCCGCATGAAACTACATATATAGCACATGTATACTGGCATGGTTACCGGTTGTTGGGAAAAGAGTGAGTACAGAAAAAAACGTTGAAAGCAAAAAAAAGAATAATGAAGTTGTTGGTTTCAGCTGCGGTTGCCATGGTCTACTCTGTCTATGTATTTACGGTTCGTTTAGAAACCTCTCCCGATTTACCCGTTGGTCATTCCATTTCGCTTCTTTTGTACAAAACTTGGCCATAGGCATGACCTTGATTATATCAGGAAATAGTCGAAAGGAATATGAGTAGATATTGCCTTTTTTATGGCGTATGAATTGAATAGTTCAACAACGTTCTACAAATGCACATTATTTCAGAATATCTCGGAGAGCTAATTTAATTCCAAGCCCAGTGACCTTGGTCATGAAATTACTCTTCTCTAGCCTTCAGTGGTAGCATCGTTGCACAGCTATAATTGTTGCTGATTGTTTTGCAACCAAGCGGTATTTCTAGAAAAAAGCCAACAGTGCAACAATGTGCTCGCATAGGGATAGTCCATCCCGGTTCTCTGATGTTTACTCGCTCGGTCTCGTTTATTTATGACACCATTTAGCCAATTTCTTCGAACAAAGACATCATCATTCCTGCTCCGGAATTTGAAGCAGAAAAACCGATGGGTTGCTTCGTTCCATTCAAGAGACAGAAAAACGGCTGCT